>NC_041346.1:8651222-8663722 GCF_004354835.1 Perca flavescens | reverse complement strand
CAAAACAAACAAAACTCCACTTTGCAAGTTAGATTTCTGCAGGTCAAACGCCATTCTTTCCCAGTGTGAAGCCCTTCGTATGAATTCTGAACTGCCGCACTGAGCGATACGCAACAAATTGAGTCACGAAACTGAAACCTGCACGAATAAAACGGGCATCCATCGAGTTTACTCTCAGCAAGGTGATAACATTCTCTCTTCTTAAATTATTCAAGAACACTAGTCAGACTCTGCTGTCGATCACGTACCACGTACCAGATAAGAGTACATGTTGAATGTGGGTTTTTTTGTTGCTTGGAATCAACACCTTATCAAATAATTGCATACACCACTTGTGCAGCAACCCACAACAACAGAGCTCTTACGGTTTTCTTCATACCTCTTTCCACATTCTCTACTTCTCTTTATTTTGTTCCTCAGGTTTATGCATCTCTTTGCCGGCGTTAAAAGAGTAGCAGACAGCAGATGGTGTAGAGGAACGAGCCGTGTGTGTGTGTGTGTGTGTGTGCGTGTGTGTGTGTGTTTGTTTAGGTGTGTATGTGTGTCGGAAGAAGATAGGGTAAGGCAGCTCCACAGTATCGGATGACCGGCAGGGCTCCTCTCCAGTTGTCCCAAACATAAAGGAGACATCTGGACCGGCTAAAGGGATAACCGTTGGTCCTCGCTGTGTGTGTTGCGAAGCATATAATGTAATCTGACAGACACACAAAAGACAACTTAGCTTTCTGCTGGTGGTCGCTATCTCAATACGTTAGTGATTAAAACCAGGCAATTACAAAGATCTTCACTACACCCGCGTGATTTACACAACCCTGTGACTCCCAGTGTTTTTACTCCCCTCCTGCTCTGACAACTCACACTTTAGAAGACTTCACAACCTCCCAGGAAGCCCTTTTCTCAGGGGGAGGTTATTTAAATTGTCCCCTCTTGGGTTTACGTAACTATTAAATCCCTCTTCTTCCTCCTCCTCCTTTTCCTCCTCCTCCTCCTGTAGAGCAATCACTGAATGGCTGCTTGCGTCAGGCAGCGAAGGAGAATGTGGCTAAATGTGTGTCCTACTGAGTGTCTAAGTCTACTAGAGCAGCAGAAGTTACAGACCGCAGAGGAAACCACAGAGCTTCGATCCAAGCAGCTTTGACAATAACCATGCCTGTTAAGATGACAAATCACTGTGCAATAAAAATGTTAATTCAGAAGCAGATAATAGCTTACCATTGCTACATTTACACGATCATTACTGGGTTCATTAGTAATCAGGAATGTAGTCATGCAGGGCTTCCCACAGCTGCCTCACCTGCATCCACCAACACCAGAAAACGTATTACACTTTTATGAAATATAACATTAACCCTCACGGGGAAAAAAAGATCATATCACACTGCAAAAGCTATACAGTTTGATATAGGAGTGATGTTACTGCTAACTTTGTCATTAATTATTATATTAAATAAATTGAAAATGAGACGAGACACAGGAGCAGCTCAGGGGGCGACAGAGATTGATCGATCACATTTTGAGAAATCTGAAGAGAGGAAACCGCTTCTCGACAGTGCTCCATGTCATAGATGTTAAAGGGGCAGCCCTACTCTGCAGTGTGAAAAACTCTACTATAACTGTATGCCACTGTAGATAGTCAACACATTCTTATGAACGGGTACGTACGATATCAAAAACTTATGCACACCCATTCGGATGATATCCTACGACATTAGGAGACCGCCGGCGGGTCACCTGACGACCGGTCACATGACAGTTAATTTTAAAGGTCTTTAGAGTTAAAATTAGACGACAAAAGGTTACTGGAAGCTGCCAGTCATTACAAAAGGCCGTTGCTGGTTGAATTTAATCCAGGGCACCTTGAGGTGACAGTCATTTTGGGGGTTGTAGCAGTTGAGTTTAGGCACCACAACGACTAGTTTAGTTTAGAAAAAAGGTTGCGGCACAAGCTACAGCCTCCAAAAGGACCATAAAATTAAATCAACACCTCTCTCCAACAAAAACTATCATGAAGGTAGTCCACAGGCATAGGCAAGGTGCTATCTAAGGCCACGTCCACACGTACCAAAACAATCTTTTTTTTACCCGTCTTCCCAGGATTTGTTTCAAGAATAGTTGCGTCCAAACGAATCCATTTGTAAAAGACTCAACATGCTACTTCATATTCCAGGCCTATAGGCGGCGCTGTTTCTGCTACAGAAATTCACCAAAAAAACGGAGAAGAAGAGCATTGTCACTTCCACTTCCCATCATAACATGACTAGCTAGACTAACGTTCTCTTAATACATCCGTGGACTATAATAACTTTCACCACTGCTCATTTTTGCCGTCGCAAGAAAACGTGTTTGTTTACATTGTATAATGTGCTGTTGGATTACTTTTTATTTTGCAATTCTGTCTGCCGTTGGACATGATTGCAGCGCGCTAGCTAGCAGAGCTAACGTTAGCGCGCTAACGTTAGCTCTGCTAGCTAACATCGGCAGTCAAACAAACATCAATGATGTCTTTTTGATAATCTACGATTTTCTGGCGGTAGCCTTTCTACAATAAGCCGTGGTAAAAGTTACTATAATCCGTTCAAGGAGTTAATAAGCAGACATATTAGCTAGCTAGTTGATAAATTGTCTACTTCCACTTTATAAACAACCATAGCAGCTAACGTTAGCTACGTCGCTGCTGTAGCGGTCAGCTACTTTAGCGGTCAGCTACTTTAGCGATGTTTAACGTTGGCTACATAACGTTAGCAATATATCTTGTGTAGAATCCAGGACCGGCAGGACAGAGGGAAGTGTCAGGGAGCAGGACAAACTATTTGATGAAGTGAGCTGGTTTGAACATGGAGATGGGATATTCTCACTTGGCTTCACCGCAGTCATGTGGCCGGCGTGCACTAGCACTAGTGCAGGTAAGAGGTCGAGGGGTGTGGCGATGTCATCATCGATGCGGGGTCGTATTCGTATTCACCTTCCCAACGAAGCCAAACGAGAGCCAAAAAAGTGCGTTTTCAGGCAGTGCGTTTACAGGATTCGTTTGGGCCGACCGTCCAAACGAATCCTGTAAACGCACTGCCTGAAAACACACTTTTTTGGCAAAACATGTGCGTTTGCACACAAAAAACCTTTCCGTGTGGGTGGCCCCTAATATTACAAATTCAAACAACTTTATTTTCACTTGAGGTGTGACTGTGTTCTCACCTCAGGCCTTAAATAAGAAAATCTGATGTCCGTAAACCTCAGAGCACCCAAGGGACTAACAGAATAAGTAATTTCCTGCCTGCAGACACCAGTGAACAGAAATGGAGGGATTCAGCTCATTGAACGGATATTAATGAGTGCTTCCGGTGATTTAGGGCTGTGGAGACCAGGTGATGGATTGGAGACACCTTCGCCGTGAACTGAAGCATTTGGCGGCTCCTTTCTAAAGCAATTGGACCGTTACAATAGAGTCACTTTGGGCGCAAATCTGTCTTAGGGACCCCAGGTGGACCAGCAAAAGAAGAATAAAAATGCTGCCTTAAGATGGACTCATCATATGAGATATTTGACACAAAAGGATGGTAAACAGGATTTATTTATACAGGATGGTTTAGGGCTATAACTAACAATTATTTTCATAGTCGATTAATCGGTTGATTATTTTCTCGATTGATCGTTTGGTCTATAAAATGTCAGAAAACGGTGAAAAATGTTGACTAGCCCAACATGACGTCTCAAATTTTTTTGTCTTGTTTTGTCCACAACTCAAAGATATACAGTTTACTGTCAGGAGTGAAGAAACTAGAAAATATTCACATTTAAGAATTGTTGTACTTTTTTTTTCCATGAAAAAAATTACTCAAATCAAGTCCAAGTCGAAATATCAAATATCAAAATAGTTGCCAATTAATTTAATAGTTAAAGGTGCAATATGTAATATTGTGTGCCCGGTAACGTTAACAGTTAGCAGGGTTAGCATGGCGGCGTTAGCCAGGACCAGTCGGGATCACTTTACTGGCTATGTTTCAATTGTTTTCGCGAGTAACCAACTCGGTTACTCTAGCTATATAATTCAATGTGAGTACACAAATGTTGAAATTACAAAAAATGCCCATCCCTAGTAGCTGTGATAATGCTAATGCTTACCGGTTCAGGAGAAAATAAGCCAACTCTGCGTCCTTTTGGGCTCTAAGCTGTCTCCATCTTTCAAATACATCTCCAATATTTACCAGGGGGTTGTTACGTCTCTGGTCACGCAACTGTTAGAAACATGCTGTTTTCTTTTTTTAATGTCATGTAGAATCTATCTCCGTTGATCCTGTTCGTTTGTTTGCTGCTTACATGGCTGTACTAACGTTACAGCTGTAGGCGCTGGGTTTACGTTTTTACAGGTATATCTGGCAACCCGGCCTGCCTGTCAAACTGGGCCGTTGATAACAACACACAGATCAAAACATAAACATAAATTCCGTCACGGAATGTAAATTTCAAAAAGAAAAAATACTGAAATTAGCATTGTTGTCAGAAAAGATAGTATTTCAGTTTAACATGTTTCCTTAATATCTGATGTGGCATTGGTGTCATTTTTGGATTTATTACAGTACAAATATTACATATTGGACCTTTAATAATAATGTGCATATGTATGAGCTTGCACGAACACTGTATAGGGCAGTGATTTTCAACCACTGTGCCGTGAGAAATTATCCGATTTTACTTAATTGGGCCAACAATTTTTTTTTATTGAGTTGCTGCAAATAATTTGCCATTGTTGCGCATCTGTGCCTGCAATATGATGACTGGCAGATAAATTAAATACTATTCTGAATCAGTAGGTGGCAGTATAGCGCAATAATGACCTTGTTGATTTAAGACAATAGAATTACTGCCAGCAGGGCTCCAGACTGCGACCAAAATTTGAGAGTGTGCTACCATACTGTCTGTGTGTGCGACTGAATTTTACATCCAGTCGCACATGTGCGACCAGTAAACGTGCCCCTTTTATTTATTTATTTATTTTTTTTTTTTTTACACATTCAACGTTGAAATTTCGGTACTTGAGAGCGCGTAAGCGCAAGCTTATCTGTCCTCTCTGAAAATTGACAGAGCAGAACTCTGACACAAACACACACACACGCAGAGCTGCAGACGTTGAAGTCACAGTGAGTCACGGAAATGCCGATAAAGTGGTTTCAAGTGTGGCTACAGTTTTTCATAACTTCACGCAGACAGCGTTTGCCGCGATATGATATTAATAGCAAGCCGAAAGCGGTCGCGGTGTTGTTGACGTTACACTTCCTCGGAGCCAAGCAGGTACAACAGTGGTTTCTATGCCCTGGTAAAAGACTTACAGGCAGAGGTTGTAGCTAAGGCAAGGCAACTTTATTTCTACAGCACCTTTTGGTTGTGCCCCTAAAATTTTCAGTTGGGTGCGACTGTGCTCCTAGTGAAAAAAGTTAGTCTGGAGCCCTGCTGCCACCTTTCGCGCGCACCCCGCAGTGACAGGATGTAAGCAGTAGGGCCACAGATCATTGATGTAAGCTTGCAAAAGCGATGGATACATTTTTAAAAAGGAAAAATGCAGATTCTGATTATTAGGCTACAATGTGTTTTTTTTGGTTGGTGGTGTGCCGCGGGATTTTTTTAATGTAAAAAATGTGCCGTGGCTCAAAAAAGGTTGAAAACCACTGAGCTAGGCTACTGAGAATGTTATTTTTCATTTGAATGTTTATGCCGCGTCCGGAAAATTAACGAGCAACGTCATTGCGTTATAATTGATTATGGTGGGCCACTGCATCGATGCAGCATCGTCCATGTCCGCGATGCAATGCATTGATTATTTGATTAACTTCAACACCTCTAGCGTATGTGTGCAGTGGTGTGAAGCAATTTGCAACATTGCAAGACCTCATATCACGCGATACTTCCTGACGCTGGAAGTTCAAAAGGTGGTTTATCAGCTCACAGGTTCTAAGGGGGAAGCGAGACGACCACCATTCAACTCGAAAAAAGTCATAACCATTCCAATGACTCCGAAGCTGTTCAGTAGGGTTGGACCATAGATATTATTCTATATCTAGGGGTTGGTTCTCAATTCCGATTCTTTGAGTGGTGGAATTGAAACGGGTCACATGCTTATTTCACAAATAAGAGGAAAGTTTCATTTTGATTCAAAAGTGGGTTGCAGTTTTTTGTGTGTTTTTTTAAAAAAACACTATTTGTACATTTCACCATAACCATAGAAAAACAATCCCAACAAGAGAAAGACAAAGACAGACCAAACCCAAAACCAACCTGACAGACTTGTCACAGACAACAGACTGACAAAAGTCTTATTACAGGACTGACCAAGGGCAGGTGTAAACATTCAGAGTTCCAGTTCCAGACCAGGTAAATTGTTCACATAAGTTATCAGAGGTTCCCAGGTTTTGTAGAATCTGTTGATGGAACCGTTGAAGGTACATCTGATTTTTTCCAGTTTAACATTCTGCATAATTTCCCTAATCCAGTGGTGGTGTGATGGAGGAGTAGCAGCCTTCCATTTAAATAAAATAAAGCGTCTAAGGTGGGTTGCAGTTTGACGGGGCTTTTTCAATGTAAAATAAAGCCACACTAGAGCACCGCTTACTGTGCTCTATGGCTGCAACACAACAAGCGCCTAGCATGTTAAATTTGGAACACATGATCAGATTTGAGACCAAATCCTCCAAACGATTCCAAACGATTCCAATAAAGATGGAATCGTAATTTTTGAAAAGATTCCAAGTAGGAATCGGTTCTCGATGCCCAACCCTACTGTTCAGGTAATGTAAATTAAGCTGACAAAAACTGCATAGTTCCCCTTTAATATCGGTTTATGTATCCCAATAAATATCGTTATCGCAATATCGGAGATGTTCGCAAGTCATTTTTTGGAAGTCCAAGTCGAGTCTCAAGTCTTTGAGCTCGAGTCCAAGTCAGGTCTCAAGTCTCTGGCCATCTGATCTGTCCCTAACACTGTGTTGTTAAAGCGTATGAATTCAAAGCATGTCCTGTAGCTACCATCCATACAGTACAGTATCAAAATCTGTTGTAGGAGAACTTTATGGGGTCTACTGCAATGCAATCTGAAGAAACAAATTAAGAACTATGTGTATTTTTCAAAATTTTGGTATCTGCACCAAAGAATACACGTTTGTCTGTGTTACTAACGGCTGTAAAGCCCAACCTCATCGTGCATTACATTTTTCAGTGATCAAAGTTTGAGGGAAACATCTGTATTGAAAGTGAATACACCAACCCTGGTGCAATCATGTGAGAACGGATACTTTCCGTATTGCTATTTAACAACAACAACAACAACAACAACCACCTGGTGAAATTGAACCTAAGTCTGTCACATCATATGGATACAATTATAAATATACAATGTGCCAGTTCCCAGCATTAGCACAGTACTTTGCGATGGTTAGCTTGTTACCTGTGACAATATATGCTAAATGTAACGCATTAGCAAGTGACTGACCTATCTGGGTGCATTTTGAGATGCCTGATGAAGTTCGACGTTGTTGGTCAAGCATTATTTATGCTGGTGCCACACACCTTGCATGTAGCGGTTTGCTTACTGCAAGTGTTTACCAAGTTAATGAAAGCAAAACTAACGACAAAAGGCACAACTCCGGGAGGACTTGGTGTCGCCATCGGGAATGCATTTTTTGATATTTGAGTGCGTGCGCATAAGGCATAGCGCATGAGTTACGTTGCACATTATGGGAAAGGGCAGGGGACATGCAGCTCAGCATACGTTTCCCCAACATGTATGCGCGCCAATAAAAGAAATGTGAATTTTCCAAGTAGGGAACACATTTTTCCGATTATTCCGACACCACAGGAATGCAGCAAAAACGCTCACAATGTTAACAAAAGTGAAAAATGATCTATGTATCCGCCCTGTGATTTACATCCGCTCCAAAATGTAATGGGTTCTTCCTCGGCCCATGCTACACCCTTCCACAAAGTTTCATAACACTCTGGCCAGTACCTTTTCTGTAATTCTGCTGACAGACAAACAAACCAATGGACAAACCAAACCAAAATCATAACCTCCTTGGCGGAAGTAAAAATGCTGCACATGACATCATCTCCTGCCCTGACTGACTACATATAAATTAGAATAAGAACCGCTCTCAGCGTGTTTCCATCATCTCCCACTCAGTCTTCACATCAGCCCTCCAACGCCAGTAAACATTTCAATAATCAGTACAGCATGCCACACCACAAAGCCTGTCAGAATTGGCACCAGCCCACATAATTAAAACAATTTCCAAATATTTCACATGATGATTACATAAAGGAATACAACTAAGGTGCTCGCTAATCTTTGAAGTATTGCTTTTTTTGGAAGGGCTGGACAATACGGTTAAAATCAATAATTGGTTTAAATAATATTTTTTTTATGTCCAATGCAAGCAAAACTCTAATGTTAAATGATCAATCAGTTGATGTTCCTTGCAGAAGAAACTGTATTATTCATTGATCCATGCATCCATGCATCTAGCTTTTGCTTCCTGTCCCTCCATTTTCTCTCCCCTCTGCCAACTCCTCATACTGCAGCCAGAGCATCCAACCAGCACTCTCAGCAATCTCTTCTGCCCTCCAGATTAAAAGCTTGAGACTTTCACTCCTCCACTTTAAGTAGTTGCCACCTGAACTGAACAAAACATTGTTCTAATCTTTTCTGAGAAAAAAAAAAAAAAAAAAAAAAAAGTTGCTCTCAAATGTAGAGGGGCTGATGTGGGAAAAGAAAACACTTTCAGTATAAGTTTTGGTTAAATCTGTAGGTCAGGAAGAATTAACACTGCAAACATTTATTCACTGTGGGCTGGATAAATGTTTGGATAATGGAGGAAAAGCCTCCAGCTGAGATGTGTGAATATCTTAGTTCTGAAACATTATATTTTAAACTGCAGGAAAACACAACAGAAAAAAATGAAGCACTGTTTAGGGTGAAGTCAAATGTAGAGATTTTTTTCTCTTTAAAAAAGGTCATATTGAAACTTTCAGTGTGAGAGACAAATGGGAGTTAGAACTAAATGTGATCATTAAGGGGAGAATGGGACGAACTGTCATAAAAAGGTATCAGCAGTAATCTCCATTTGTAATTAACGTTTCATAAACATGTATCTCCACTCTCAATAAAGTAAAACAAATTAAAATAAAAAGCAGGTTGAGGTGCTATATAAATACTGTGAAAGTATCAAAATGTTCAATTCACAGAAATGCACACATCCCGTATTCAGAAACAGTGCCTTTAAACGAGTCGTCAAGACTTCCGTACGGTTGTGATGTCACAGCTATACTAAATATAGTGCCCTTACAGATATTCCGCAGCTGCAGTGAGGGTGCAGACTCCAAGAGTGCATATGCGGAAGACCTGGCCGGAAACACTAACCAATCAGAGCAGACTGAGCTTTTTCAGGAGGAGGGCTTAAAAGAGACAGGTGCTAAAATACAGGTAGACAGAATGAGATATATAAAGTTTTTTGAACATTAAGGCATGTAAACATGTTCTAGTAGAAACACAAAATACAAGTACGAACCTGAAAATGAGCATAATATGGGACCGTTAGAACCTTTGGCCAACATGAGGACAGTAAGCTGATGGAAAAGGCAAAAGGGCCAGCGTCTCACACCAAAAGGAGAGATCTGCCCGGTTAATAGAAACTTCCTTCTGTCCTTGAGGCAGAGTTCATGCTGCCAAAAATGTAAGAAGAATGAGCACTGGCCCTCCAAAACTTCAGCCTCGACTCGTTTCATACACATACAGCCACTCAGTCGCAACTGGAAGCCGGCCAGTACGAGCCGGTGGCCATGTAACTGTTGGCCAGTAGAGCAGAGAGGTGCTAAGTGACTTGCACAAGGGCACTACAAGGGTAGTTTTTCAAGTACAGTAGCAGCCTTTTACTTTAGTTTAATCAGAATTTCCCATCTGGTCCAACAATTCAATCTGCTCTTCTCCAGGCTGCTGTAGCCCAAGTAAAATAATCAGCATTTTAGCAGCACAATTTTCCAGTTCACTTTATTATATAAAAGACTCAGGGCTTGATTTTGTCATATTTCTACCAAATCAGCACTTTCCACAAGTGAGATCCAAAGCAGTGGTTAGCTGGGAGGAAATTTGGGGATTTGAAGAGGGAGTGTTTTTTTTTTTAAATAATTAAAATAAACTTAATTTATTTTGTGTGAAGCATCTTTTTTTAACTTATCAAAACAGATGCTTCACATTGCAAGTAAAATGTTGCACCAATGTAAACATCATGATAAATCAGTCACTAGCTTTAGCCACATGAACACTGGAGCCTCCGCTGTGCACTGGAGAGCTCCAAACACTGACTAAGAGGCGTAAAATGTAATCAACAACACTAACGTCAGTTAAAAAAAAATAAAACAGGAAGGAATTAGCCGGGACAACAAAACTAACTATGCATCTGTAGGGCCACTGGGAAAACTGTAGTAACTGTTAAGTAACTGTCTTTATGCCAGTTTAGAAGGCAGTCCTGTTCAGAGAACATTTATATTCTAAAAAATACATTATGAAAACAATTCATGTTGAATAATTAATATGGGAACTAATTACCTGATGAAACAAATGAATTGCTGAATTAATTTTTAAATTATACTGCCAAATTCCCTTGACTAATTCACACGAAAAAATTAATTGTATTGCATTATCGGCTTTTTGCTGTTGCCTTTTTTTTTTACAATAGAAATGAGACTTTTCGGGGCGCCTGGGTAGCTCACCTAGTTGAGTGTGTGTGCCCCCATGTTCATATGCTCAGTCCCTGCAGCATCGGCCGCAGGTTCGATTCCAACCTGCGGCCCTTTGCTGCATGTAATTCCCCCTCTAATCTAAAAAAAAAAGAAATTAAACTTTCAGGGGAAAATGACAAAGCCTCGACTCTTTTGCTGTTGTGTTTTGTTTTCACGGCACTGAAAATCTATTCTCATTAATACTGCCAGTGTTCATAAAAATCTAATAATTAAACCCTGTGTGGCTTAAGCAACACGTGCTCAGACTAAAACTAATAAAAGTTACTTATTTAACCCCCCAAATCTTTTCAATATGAAAGATTTGAGAGCCAGCCAAAGGACTGTTTCTGCAGCAAATTACAGTACAATAACACTTCAATTAAATGTAGTTGCTTATAACACAGTGGTGACATTGTCTAACGACCGCATTCTCCTTGCCCCTAAGAAGGTGAACCTTTCATTCAAATCAGATCATAGCAAGTGCACCAGGATTTGTATTCACATCAATTATTTGCATGAGTGCACAAATTCACCATTAAATGAGCCACCTCTTGGGATATAAAATGCCAGCAGAAACCCAAGAGGAGTGGTTATGTAAACCAATGGGCTTTCTCTTAATAAGCAATGCTTTCCTTCATATTCAGTGACACAAATTACAGCTACTTCTTTATTACTGTTTGCCACTTGATCGGTCAAGTGTTTTGCTCAAGGGCATGTTAGCAGTAGTTATTTAGGGCTGGAAATAAGAATAGGAGAGAAATAATTCACTTTTGCTGTGATTTCACCAGCATGACATTTGTGCGTTTTACTGTTGAGTTGTCTAATCTGCACCTTACCTTTAGGCAACAATCAGCTGCATGTTTAGAAGAGAGATGCAGTGCAATTTCTTTGGTGACTAGGTAGATTCATCTGCTACTCCATTTTGTTAGACTAGTACAGTGCCCATTTAAAGTGTGCCTGTTTGGGAACGGGCCGATTGCTTGGCCTGTGGTATGGCTGCTTCAAAACCAAAAATTGTACTCCAAAATGACTTACAGAAGGACCCCAAACCACTTCATATGCAACTCCACTGTACAGCCTACTACTGATTCACCTGACAGAGAACGTTGCAGATTCAGAATGTAATCTCAAAATATCACAGTGACAATGTGGAGTAATCAGACATTATGGCAGTGTGCTACCCACCCGACCCGTTATGAGAGCTAATCAGCACATATCTGCGTTAATCAACCACCAGAACCGGACTGTTTGTGTGTGTATATGGAGAGAGCCAGAGTCAGAGCCAGGCGTTGTCTCGGGTCATGTGATCGTTAACCAGCAGAGGTGTTAATTTCCATACAGGTTTAGTGGCTTGACGGTTAACAGTGAAGTAGGGGATTTGATTGGCGGGGGTATTTTGGCGACGGTAAAACTGATGTGTCTCCCTGGTTCAGCTCTGAGATTTTCTCGCATTGCACAGCGCTGTGAAGCAATAATCTCTGAGATTATGTTATGTTCTGCCTGTTTAGAAGTGGTGAATGTAGGGTACAGCTCACAGCAACTTAACACCCCCCGTAAAGCATTCTACATGTGGCGTGCAGGTTACCTTCCCACCAACCACGCCTCCAAACATCCACACATCCACACATCCCCACACACACACACACACACACGTCTCACTTTATTAGATAGATACCAACACAGGTAAACACAAGCCCAGAGGCCAGGTTTAAAGGCGCTCTACCTCATTGCCAGGAGGT
>NC_041346.1:8553722-8646222 GCF_004354835.1 Perca flavescens | reverse complement strand
ATGTGTTCGAAACAAAATAAGTTGCAAAGACTTATTTAAAGCCAGCCTTGTTGTTTGTGTGGGATTAGTGATTTGTTTTTTATGTGCGTGTGATGGTAGTAAAGCTAAGTGACTTTCATATAACATTCTGGCTGAGCATAAGAGCAATACTGCAACAGAATCAAAACATAATATACATTCTTTTGAAATCAGATTGACTTTTAAAGCTGCATTAATCCTTTTTTGTAGCTAATATATCTCAAAACATAACTGAAAGGCACACAGCCTTGACAAATTTTCACTTTATAAAGATTTTATAGATGGCTTGTTTGCTAAAAAATTGCCTGTGATGGACCAACAGTTTAACTTGAGCCAGACAGACAACAAAGATAGAAATCATATCACATCCATAGAAGGATAGTAGTATACAGCTGTTAAAACATAATAAAATATATGACACACTGGTATCGGATCTGTACTATCAGAATCGGGAAGCAAAAAATGGTATCGGACCATTTCTAGTTAACACACACACACACACACACACACACACACACACACACACACACACACACACACACACACACACACACACACACACACACACACACACACACACACACACACACACACACACACACACACACACACACACACACACCATGAGCCAAGATGTGTGTGCATTAAAACACACAGCTGAGCCGAGATGTGTGTGTGTTAAAGGTTAAAACACGCAGCACCTGACTGGGAACGATACAGAGTTACCAACGGCCGCTGGGGCAGATGAACTCACGCTGGTCTCTTTTCTGTAAATAGGCTACAATTAAACCTTCGTGAGTAGAAAGTCAATACTTATCAATGCACTCACCTGTGTAGACCGGCATAAACATGTAGAAAGCGATATTTCAATCTGCTCAGTCCACCGCGCTGTGTTACGCAAACACAGCTCTACTCTGCAAATAGCGAATTTTTACAAACAAGCTAAAACAAAAGCTGTCGGTTTGTAGTTTAACTTAATCTTAGGTTGCCGGGAATCTGGAAATTTTGACAAATTCTTGTAAACCTCACTGCTGGCTGAACAAACCAAACTCTCCGCTAGAGCGGACAATCTGGAGCTACTTAATATGCATGTGAATGACGCGATCGTTATGTTCAAGTGATGATGATGATGGTTGTATTATTTTGCAACAACATCATTTCATTGCAAATGAGGCATACATGACGAGTGCATAGCTTGCTTATCAGTCCATTCATCATTAAAGCTGGGCTTTTGGCTTTTCCACGTCAACTTTTCGCTTCAGCGTCTTTGACAGTGACATGTTCTTTCTGCAAGCATTTTCCACCAATCAGGATGCTGCATACTACAATAATGTTTCCATACTCACAGACTTCAACCATCACTTCTCAGTGAACTGCCTCCTAGTCTGAGATCTTTTTGTAGTCAAAGAGCCAATTATCATTATGGAGTTTCCATGTTTTTTAGGCGTTTGCTCACACTAATACATGTTAAAAAATAGTAGAAAGTAAGAAAGTGAAAATTTTGAACAAGAATAGGCGTATTAGGTATAAATTCATTTTATTTTCTTTATTTGAAAGTCCAGCCGCCAGAGTGCTTAGAAAAATTCTGAAAAAAATGTAGTTGATGATCCCTGCTGTAGACTCTCTGTCCAGTCAGAGACATATTGTGTAATTGATGTTTTCAGTTCAATTAATTAAATCCAAGTAAATCGAACACTCACAAAATGTCACCAAAATCACTCTGTCCCCTTTAAATCTTTCAGAAAATGATGTAAGTGACCGAAATATATCGAATCGTATCAAATCGTATCATTGGCTGAATATCGTGATATATATTGTATCGTGAGCTGAATATCGTGTATCGTATCGTGAGATTAGTGTATCGCTACAGCCTAGAGGTCATATAGTTGTGATTAAGGTTTTGCTCGGACAGAAAAATCATTAATTTACAGTAAGAGAATACCGGTAGGTTACAGATGCATCGTTGCATTTCAAGTGTTGCTTACTTAGCCTGGATGCATCGTGAGCTAAACCGGGTATAACTGTCACTGTGTCACGAGCCAAAGCTTTAGGAGATTGTTGTAGCAACGGACGTAATAACTTTGATTTATATAGCGCATTTCATGGAGACCCACAAACGTTTTACACAAGTACAGTAGGCCTGCTGCCCCTAGGTGGCTTCTCGGTCTCTCCTCTTCCCCTCTCTGTGGAGTAGAGTCTGGTGTGCGGGAGTCAGGGTTCCAGCTACCTCTTATCTACCACAATCAACCTCTGCTTCACATACCCGGTCATTCCTTCACTCTGCGTCAGATCGTAGTCAAGACTGCCACAGTTAGTCCCACTCCAGACAAACCTCTGTTTAGTCTACTTGTAGGTTTGCCTTTCCTGATCCTGTCTCTTGTGCCTCCAGCTGCCATTGGAACCAGACTCCTGCTACCGCTCCACTCCTGCCATACACCGAACCAGAACCACCACCACTGGACCCCTGCCACTAGCCGGCCTACTGTCTCTCTCTGACGGACCCGCTACTTTCCTGAATTCCCCTGACCTGTCTGTCTACATTTGGGTTCTGTTTATCATTCAAACCTAACATACAGGGGGACAAGAGACAAGAAAATAGTAGGCCAACACAAACACGGACTAAAAGGAATAAAACGTCCGCGCTAAATGGAAGGGGGACAATTGCAGGCTACTTGCATGCAACCACATCGCTCATTGTAAAGTTATTTTATGAATGAAATAGACATAACATACAGGAGGATAAATTCGAGGACGTTTTTGAATCATTTACAATCCTGTAATTGTCTCCGTTAAAAGCCCGACCGAGTGGGACTCGGGTTTCGCCCGTTGTCCCTTACTTTCCCTGTCAGCTTTTAGTTGTTCTTTAAATTTCTTCTTTTTTCTGTGATGGTCCTGCCCCAGTTTCAGCCATAACTACATCAGATACATTCTGAAATAAAATTAGAATGCAATAATGCTACAGGCTAACACAGATAACACAGGCTTGTCTGGTGTTACAGCGAAATCTGTGACCCTTCACAATGTGTTACGGTAGCACCGTCTACCTGCCGTAAATCATTTTGTGACTTGCAAGAAAAATCGGACCTGGGAAAAGGCATTAATAAAAAAAAAAAAAAAAAAAACTATGAAAAAAAAATAGCATTCTTTTCTCTGTAAGTCTTGATTCCTGTTACAGGTCATTTTTGATAATCAGATGGAAAATGACAGTTTCAGAAACATTAAAAAGTGACATATAGTCATTTTAAAGTGAGTAACAGACAATGTTTGCTTCTTTTTAGGAGGCAGGGCTGAAAATGAGTCATCCTCAATATTTATTGTGTTCTGGTTTCAGAATGATGAGGACAGTTGGAGAACAATTGGATACAAAAACAGGATGATTCCTTACCATGGTAACTATTGTGTTTTCCCCAAATGATGTACACATTTAAAAAAATAAATAAATAAATAATCCAAAATAGTTTTGGAAAATAGTGCATATAGCTGCCATAAATAGGAGAAAAGAATCTTCCCGGGGCAGCATGCCCCCAGACCCCCATAGGTTCGGGCCCTTGCCTACTGCAGAGTTGGGTGATAACTCTGGGTGCTTCACTAAGACCACTTTCACATTACACAGGGTCGTTTAATTGCACTTTAATATAGAAATACTGATGGGTGGAGCTTTGAATTTGGATACTCTGTGAGAGCAGAGGTCGGTTCGCGGAGAGGAGACTAGATGTCAGATGTGCTGTCACAACTGCATTCATCAAGAGCGTCCAGACAGCAGCTTATTCAAAAGAGGACATTTCATCTGTCAAATATGTCAGAAGCTAAAATTGACTGAGCTGTTTTTAGACTTGGCTGGTAGTTTGTAATATGGCTGTACTTTTTCATAATGAAAGTCTTGTGATGCATTCATATGATTTATGTAAGAAACTTTAAATGAATTATTTAAAATTTAAATACAATTATTGAAAATATTTAATATATTCAAAATGCACAAATTCAATCATTTAACCATTAAAGAAGTTTGCAGTGCTGTGGCTTGTTGTCTAAAGGACTGATTCGATTATTGATTAAATTCCGTTTTAGGCTGTACATGCTTTTAAAATCAATGAACAGCTCAATAGTCAGTCTACAATTCCTTGATGTGTAAAAGGGGATGTATAACATGGTGGAAACTGAATATCTGTAAACCTCTTCCTTTATTTGACAAAACATTTCACACTATAGACAGCATCACATACCCTGCTTTTCCCAACATATCACTAAAAAGGTATGCGATACCCAGATTGAGTGAAATATTCTAACCTAAGATGCTATGACGTGAGGTAGGAATATTATCTCCACCGAAATATAAAACAATTGTGCAGGTTTGTACAATGTTTGGCCGCACATCATGAATTTGTAATGATGAACTCCCTCGTAGGTCAGAGTTTAAACGGTTAAAATGATTACAGTTCTAAAAGCCTGTAATAACATTTGGACTAAATCGAGAAGGCCTTTAAATAACTGAAGGCAAGCATTAATGACCTCCAGGGGGATTTTATCTCAGAGACGGCTTTTCTCCTGTTGGCTGGGTGCCTGCCCTGTCAGGCTAATAACATCAGTAGGCCAAGCAGCTGTGGTGGCAGTAGAACTAGTAATAATAGTTAAACATACCATAGTTATTGTGGATGGCTTAATAGTAGAGTGAGTAGCAGAACATGTAATATGGATTTGAAAGAAAATGAAGGATTACTATTACAGAGTACACATAAGCAGCATATCGTCGCTGTTGGGCAGAAACCTCGTATCTCCATATTAAGGCTGCTCGATTATGGAAGCAATTCTAATCACAATTGTTTTGGTCAATACTGAAATCGTGATTTTTTAACATGATTACTCATTGACTTTTGGAAAGATGTTGCATTTATAGAACTTAAACAGAGAAACAGTTAAACAAATCAACAGTGAAAACTGTGAAATGTCCCGTAATTACTTTTCCTGTTGAATTTTTTGAATTCCCCTTCAGAACACAAGACAAAATAAGAATTTACTTGCAAAGTGTGATGTGGAAAATGATTGTTTTTATCTCGATTACATTGTTTTTGTTTGGAGTCGAAATCGCGATCAAAGGTTGATAAATTGCACAGCCCTACCTCATATTTCATCATTTCCATTTCTTTTCATAAATCAATGCTATTGGTCACCCTTTACAGCCGTCTGTGAGTTACAAATATTTCAATAAAATGTTTTCAAAATCAGCCTTTTATCATTTCCTGAAAAACAACGGTTTTGGACGTACAAGGTTTTCACCTGACAGCAATAATATTTTTCAACAATCTTTGATTTCACTCCCTCAACTGACACACCTACTCACATAAGAAACGACATGGTCTCACTGAAAGGCTCCTAGACAGCAAAACTTTTCACTTACAGTACAGAAGCAGCGACTAATAGCCTTCTACTCCACAAATGATATGTATGTGGATGAAATTAATTGGAAAAACATGGATGGTTAACTCTGCCATTAGTATTCTATCCAACGCAGTTTGAGATAATGTTCAATATGAGGTGCAGAGACGCTCTGCTGCAGTCTTTAGTCTTAAGAGCAGATTTAGAGAAACTACTAACACAAAATTAGGCCAAAGACCTCATCACTTCAACATCATTCATATATCATCATATATATCATCATCATTGTCACATCAGTAAACTATGTATAAAACACATGGGGGTGATGCATCTTTCCTCAGAGACCTTTGGCAGGAAAGATGAAGCAATTAGTGTTTTACACCACAAAATATAACACAATACAATGAGAAAATAAAACTATGAAAATACATGCATCTAAAAGATAATACCAGCTTGGGGTCTGAACCATAAAGGCACAGTCAGAGGATCTGTGCCTTAGAATAAGAAATAAATATATCCATATGAATGTATAATAAATGTATCCGGGACCTTGGCCCTGTGAAGCCTTAAATGTATTCTAAAACACAGTAAATAAACCACTGAATAAAAGGCAAAATCAGGGGTTACTTATTCTCATCTATTGCTATTAGGTAAAAGCCTATAGGTGCAGTATTTTGGATTTACTGAAGGTAAGAGCTTGCCTTACGGCTAAGCCCTGCATAAAGTGAATTACAAAAGTCCACACAAGAGAAAACAAAAATGTGGACAGCTTTTTCAAGATCAGTGAAGGTTAGAAAGGACTCATTTTGAGGCTGAGCTATAATCCACGGCTGTCAGAGGCAACAAACTGCTGACCTTTCAAAGTACATACAATCACGATTCTTAAAAGCAGCTTGTAGATATCTGGCACTTTTTTGTAGCTTTGTATAGGCAGCATTGTTGCCTCTCGTTTTCTGACGACTGAGAAATAACTCTTTCAATGTAACTGCCAGTCAGAGCTGTCTGAGTAGATAGAAATCTTATTTTTATTTTATTTTCCTGGGTCAAACAGTCATATGCTACAAGAGGAGTATATGTAAATATGAGTTTCTAAAATATCTCAAATTCAGTAAAATCAATAAATAAGAAGCAAAAGCATTGACCATGAGTGATTTTCCAAGATGCTTTCAAACTGACTTGGACCTTGTTAAATAACTATAAATCCCTGTGATGCGCGTATATACAGCATGGGCAAATAGGTGTGAATGAGTGCAATCACAAAATCGATCAGAAAAGCAAGGCTTAAGTAGAGCGAAGAAAAGGGGCAAACACTGTCAGAAGAAAAAAAGAATACGCTAAGCCTAATTTTCAGCACCATGGACAGCTCAGAGGGCTGATAAAACCAAGGACCTCACAAGGTCTCCTACACCAATCATCACTGAACAGAAATCAGACATCCTCTTTACCACCTAATTTGCTAATAGATGTTCTTCACACCCAGTGACATTATAGTGCACAGGGCGTAAGTAGCCCCCAGTCTTTATTCTCTCTCACACACACACACACACACACACACACACACACACAGCTTTGAAGGGGTCTAGTTACAAGCATGCTTCCTAGAGACAGTAGTCCGTGTACAGTTTATACTACATTGCTGATATAACAAATAGTCAAAGCTGCTTCCAGCCAGCAGATTCAATTCCCCTCAACAAATCAAGGCTCGTTAGCTTCAAGAGGTCAATTTTAGTCACTAAAGACAATTAATGAGCCGGGAGTGTATTATACACAGGAGATGTAGGCTAGGTTTAGAGGACAAGGCCAGTGCAAACAGTTCCCATGACGTGGACATTCTGCCAGTTCACTGAATTGCTGCGGGCTACTAATTTACACTCCGTATTGAAAGGATGAATGTGCATTCTGTAAAAGCTGTGTGAGTGTGCAACTTTGGTGTAGTTAAAAAGAAAACGTACCTTCACCGCTTCAGCATGGGTGACTTTGTCGAAGACTTTGTCGTTGACTTTCATGATCTGGTCACCGATTCGGAGACCCTGTTTCTCCGCCAGGCTCCCCGGCTCCACCAGGGACACGTAGATGCCGACCCCGTGCTCCGAGCCGCCGCGGATGCTGAAGCCCAGACCCTCGTTGCTCTTGTGTCGCTTCATGGTAACCTGTCGTATCTCGCCCGGCGGCTCGTGGACAAAGTTCCTCCCAAGCAGCGGCACCAGCGGAGCTGTCCCCTCGCTGCTGGTGCTGAAGCTGTCCGGCGAGCCACGCAACGCCACCTGGAAATCGGGCGGGTTGTTTGGCGAGAAATGCCCCGGGGGAGTAGGGCTGGCGCTTGGGAAGTCGCCCGGTGGCGGGGGTTCGGCGTTGCCATTGCTTGCAACTGAATCCGATTTTAAGTAGAGGCCCTCCGAGGTGTACTGCTCGAAGAGAAGCTGGTCAGAGCGGGGGATGACTAACCGCAGCATGGGCAGAAGTTGCCGCTTGCTGGGCGCGTTGAGGATGACGTTAAGGGTCTGAACCAGGTCGTACACGTTGCGTTTGGAGTGGTACACGTTGAGGCAGTGGATGAACTGCTCTCTCTCAAAGTCGTTGAGCAGGAGGTTGAGCGCGTTGTGCAGCTTCCTCACGTTGGCCGACAACGTCCGTGCGCTGGAGGCCACCGAGTTGGCCGAGGAGCTGAGCGACATGCGCTCCAGGTCGGTGCTGCTCATCCTGGCGGTGTGACCGGGACACGGCGCCACACTGGTGCGGGTTAGAGTGCAGGCATTACAGGCTGGCGGCGCGGGATTAGACCGGCGCTTGGCATCACGATCGCTGGTGGAGGTGCACTCCGGTTATATCCATGCGGTCTGGTTTCGGTCAAATGTTCCGCTTATTACTCGCAATTCGCTGGCTAGAGCAATGAAAGGGGCAACTTCGACGGGCGATTAAGTCCAACTAATTCAATGTTACAGTTGACACATTAATTAGCACTTACCATAATTTAGACAGGCTGTCAGTAATTGGATTCTGCAAACTTCACTTCTGAAATGGTTGCGTCGAGACTGGACATGCAACAGCCTCGCGGAGAACTTGCCCCGCTCCGTCAGAGAGCTTAGTAATGAGCCACGTCAGGATCCCAGCCTGCGTGGCATTAGCTGCGCTCTTTCTTTCCCAGGAGGTCAGGTGGCTGCCGAGCCACCGCTTCTCCGTTGTCCGCCTCACCGTCTACAGCTCCACGACACAAGGACACCAGAACTTAAAACGGCGTGTAGGCCACTCGGTCCACCGTTGCGCACGCGTGTCAAAACGAAAAGCTATTTATTCCTCAATGCAGAAAAAAAATAAAAAAGGAAACAAAAAGTTATTTTTGTGCTCCTGCTCAGCGTCCCGACGAGTCCACGCTATCCCGCTCGCGGTTTCAGTACCAACGACGTAAAAGTTAACAAATATCTATCAAAGCAGTGTTACGCGGAGGAGGCGACGTGTAGTCCAGCCGTTTGTTGGTTGGTTTTGTTGTTTTTATCCGTTCCCGTCCGGCTGCAGTGCTGAGGTGACCTGCTGCTCGTTGTCTCCGTTACTACAGCGACAGAGTGGAGGCAGGCGGCTCTCTTGCCTCTCACCGTCCTCTGTCCGGAAATGACGCAGCCTCTTGCAGCCAACGCTCATTACCAACAACATGCGCTCGTGCCCCCATGCTCGTGGCAGTTCCGCGACCAATAAGTTACTAAACAGGACTTTAATTAGACATAACCTACAGTAGTAGCTGTGCAGCTCGTTAGTTTGTTTACGGTTCTTGGGTTTCAAAGCGGTTCTATAAAAACTAAAAAAAAGGTAAATAGCAGTTTCAAATGTTGTAGGTTTTTTATTTCTTGCACTATTTCAGCACGCAACTTAGTCACTAGCTTGTCTTTCTACGAGCTTGCCCTATAACGCATTTAAAGTTTGTTTAAGAAGCTAATGGACATTTTTTCACAGCACACATTTTTGACTTGTCATAGTAGGAAAAGCCCAGCTGAAATTGATAACCTTAATGACGGCTCAGTTCCATCAAGTGTCCCAGTAAGCTATTTCAGTGAGTCAGCATGCCCAATACCAGGGTCTCTCCTAAGTGGAATGCAGCCTTTATTAATAGTTTGGAACACACCTGTGCTTTTCCTACTATGACATGTCAATGTGTCTGCCGTGAAAAACATCTATTGTCCACTATTGCTATATCATCAAAACGGTTTTGCTTGCTAAGCAGGTCACAGTATATGGCAAGCAGTGTTACTATTCCACCTACTGCAGTAAAAAAAAAAAAATAATAATAAACTGGGAAAAGTTCAAAACCTAAAAGAAATCAAGGCTGGGCTGTTTGTGTCTCAACAGGTGGCTCCGCTCAGTGTAGGTATTTCTCTTGTCGAATGGTTCTACTTTTAAAAGTTGTTGTAGGCCTATACCAAAAAAGTAAATATGAACAAAACTAATCCATTTTTGTTTAATGCGAAGGCTCGTAAATGTGATACAAAAGCATGTCAAGGCCCATCAACAGTTAACATTATTTCTATCAAGTCTGACTATCAGATTAGATCAGAGATGGTGTTGGTGGCACTGGCTAATTACTAGTTGACCACAGAGTGGCACCACTGAGTGCTATATGTATAATAGCACTTCAGATGACATTCTACAGTCTTCCTCTAACAGGCACCAGAACAACTTTTAACATGAACCGAAGGTTTAACAGTCATCTGACGGTAGAGGTTAACCTCACTGAGAAGAAGAAAACCTGTTTAATGTTTACACGGTAATACGACAATGAGCCTTAATGAGGTCTGATAGTTGTTTTTTTAGCACTCTGCATCTCAACTTGTAGCATTCAGTTTAACTGTACTGAGATAACTGATAAAGCATGTATTGCTGTTTTTGTAATCTTAAATCCCACACTGAAAACATCACAATATCATGTCACATAAATTCAGTACATCTGTCCCTGGTTTTGTTTTACATTACACCAGGGGTCTTAAATGTTTTTCAAGCCAAGGACCCCTCAACAGAGAGACACAGCAGGGACCCCCTACTACATATATTGCATAAAATTAACTTGCATATTAAACTGGGCCTACAATAACAGGTACAGTCTGTTTACATACATAGTACATAGAATACTAAGATATTAAAATAATTGTTGGCATGATTTTGTAAATCATGTTTTAATGTTTAAACATACATGTGGCGTCTGTGGGTGTCTACCTTAGTGACTACCTTACCTATAGGCCAGTACGCCTATCATCACCGTTTTTTTTCTACAAATAGGCCAATTTATATTTGCTAATATGTTGGATTTGTGTTAAGACATTTTAATTTTTGACAAAACATTATGCAAGTTATTATACATTATACCATAATTTGGCGCCCCCCTGCTGTAACTCTGAGGACCCCCTAGGGGTCCCGGACCCCCTGTTGAAGATCTCTGCATTATACTGTTCTCTGGACAAACATCTGTCTTTGCCTGCAGGTCATGAAGGAGTTTAACTATCTGCTAGAATCCCAGATCCAAGTCCAAATCCTCAAGCTCAAAGGAGCAAAGTGGAGGTGAACTCAATTGCCCGAGTGATCAATCACAGTGCCATCAGTGCAAAACGGTGACGATATCAACTGCAAATAAAACTGTGCTCTGAGGCCACCGTTTTGACAAATGGCACTGTGCAGTTTGGGCACATTTTACGACCCAAGCCTTCCTTAAAATCTGCAGCTGCCGAGAGCCAAATATTCCTTCTTTATTATTAACCAGTAACCGAAGAGTTTGACAGGCTGACCAGGCTAAGTGTGTGCTGGGTGATAGAATTACTAACGTCAAAGTAATTAGTGAGGTTGAAAATGGGCCGATGCACTTGGAAAATGGTCTTTGGAAATGAATCAATAAGACGGAAAATGCACTGAATATCAGAGAAGCAATTGAGGTTAAAGTGGAGCTGACTGAAATCACAGATGAAGTCAGCTCTCTGGGTTCTGAAAGTGACACAGCAAAACTGTCAGCAGAGCAGCAACCCAGGCAACCGAGATAAAATACACAGCTTCTGATAGCATATGCGTGGGTTCAGAGGAAGGGGTTTATCAGTTAATGAAGTCTTTATTTTCAATCTCTTTTAAATAAGCATTCCAAGCTCTTGTCCTCAATGGTGGAAGTTATTTTAAGTTCATATTAAAATGGTTTTATAGATTGGGGCTGCAACGCTCATCAATTAATTTTTCTGATAAATTAATGGATGAATCATCATGTCTAAACAGTGAGGAAAATGCACATCACAAGTTAACAGAGCCTTTAGGATTTACTGTGCATAGACAACACCTAAAAATACTTTTAAGTAGCTCTGTACAATTTTAAAATGATGGTGCTGCTGATGATCTACTCTATAAACAGCCATGTGTTGCATGAGTACATGGAAAGGTGGAAATAAATGGATAGAAGAAAAGCATTTCAGATATCCGTTTATCAGAAAGATACAGAGAAAGCACTGAGAGTTCAACGTTCAGCTTCGCTACTGAAAACGTTGATACAGCAAACTTTTGTACAGTAGTTTGTTTTTGTCTGTATGGCCCTGCGGACTGTGTATGTGTGTGCACGTGTGTGTGTGCGCGTTTGAAGTTGATCAATGACAGTAATTAGAGGAGTTCACCAGTGGGGAACACTGAGAAGCCAAACAGCATCATAATGGACAGAGACGCAAGCTACCCAACAAGAGAACAAAGACAGCAGAGAAGAGATACAAAAAGTTCAGTGTGTGAGTGAGAAAGAAAGTAAATGATAGAGCAGAAAAGACTAAAAAGAGAGGCAATGAACACGATGGTTTTTCCAAGAACACCCGCGGAGATAATGATTTTGGCTATTGTCATGGTTTTTAATTTCGACTGCATAAAGCTTCAGAGCTGAAGGCCCAGCGCGACAATCCCATGGACAGAGGGAGGCTGCTTCTCTCCTGGTGGCAGAACAATTAATGTGTTAATGAAGAGATGACCGCTGTGAGATTAACTACTGCATTAGCTGTGTATGGGACTGTGAGTGACTGTGAGACAGACAGAAATGCAGCTTTTCTATAAGCCTATGGCTGCTCCCTTTAGCTGATCAGTATGACCAGGGCACTTTGCCCCAAAAATAAAGAAGGCCGCCTACCCAGAAGTAAATTGCCACATTTCATGGTTAACTGTAATCATTCTGAAGGCTTAACAAGGCTTAAATACTTCACTTAATAGGCTTAACGGCGTATGACTAAAAGCTTAACACAGTCATCGGTTTTCATCAAATGGAAGATAAATGGGCTCTGAACAGGTGGGCATTAAAAACAAAAGCCATTTATGTTTAAAGCTGCACTAATCAATAGTTTTATATTCACAGTGGGTCTAATACCTATAGTGTAATGTGAAATGCACACAGTGAACCCACCTAGAATTATCACTAGGGCTGGGCGATAAAATCAATCTCATCGATTAACTCAAATGTGTAGTTAACGTCGATTTGTTTAAATGAAAAATCGGTTTTCTCCTTAACATCCGCCGACGCTCCCTTCTGGGCTCCCGTAGCTCCGAACGGGCTCTGTCCCACCCCCTCCCCCGCGCGCGCGTTTGCCATAGAGATACACAAACAACATGGCAGCGACAGGGACTAACATTAGTTCTTTTCTTAACTAGTCGTTTCATTATTTACTTAACCGAAATGACCGGCAGCTCGCGGTGCTGTGTCCCCGGCTGACAGTCACCTATTCTCGGATAACTGAACCACCAACTACAGCTGACCTGAAGGAGCACCATGCGGGGCACCAGAGGCGGTGTTGAGGAACTCTGTTGCGGCTCAACACATCTACTAAACGCCACTGATACGACTGAGCTGGGACTAGCCGGTTGCTAGCACCGATTCGGCTCATTTTTTTTTGCTATCGGCAGTACTCATATACATATAGCAATCAAGATTAACGTAAAAATTGCCCTGAGTTCTCTTTTAAAGTATCGAAGTTGGGTACCCAGCCCTACACATAACAATATCTATAGATCAATGGAACAGTGTGAAACCATTGGCTGGACTGCACGAGACCAAAAAAAACAACTCCCCAGGGAACATGTAATCGGGTTCCTTGCACTTCTGAAACCAAACCTACACCCATGCCTGCATCTGTACCTGGTATATGAACCGTTTCTTCTGACTCACGTTGCTAGGAAACAGCTCAGGTCCTTGTTCACACCCTCTCAGGTGTTGACATGAAAAATACCCTAAAATTATAATCATTATCTTGTAATCCTCCAAGCACAACAGCAGGAAATAAACCTGGGCAGAGTGTGCATACTCCGTTTCACCCACTTGCAGCAGAATATACTGGCACTCAACTTCTAAAGTAAAAAGTATCATCACAACACAGTGTAGACATGTGGCCCTCACCTGTATGTGTGAGAGGATGTGAGGTCAGCAGGCAATAGAAGAACAGTTAGTAGGAGCAGACGGACAGCAGGGAAGTGGAACCGAGGGTCTGAAAACATTCACACTGAGACCGGAGTCACGTCTTAATGAGTCATGCAACATTAAGCATTTCCCACTGATTACATTTTAAATACAAGCCTGATTGTTCATCTGGAAGGAAGAGACATTTTATTTTTTGTTTTTTTTAAGTAGAAGACTCCGGTGCCCCAGGGTACATTTAACTGATAAGGACATAAGCAGAACTCCGGTCACTTGGATTTTTAAATCAAAGTAAGCATAGTTTCATATTTTGATATACTCTATACACAATTGTAAAATGCCTCTACTGTGAGTACAAAAGCTATTACAAAAAAGGTAATATAATTAAAGCATGGAGACCTGCTTCAAGTTCAAGTTTCTAACTTGAAATCTGATAAACTGTAGCATGCAAAGAAAAAAAAAAAAAAGTAAAGGAGCACTATGCAAATGTTTGGGCACCAAAAGGCATTTGAGCTCTCATATTTTTTACCAAGGTCTCAGACCTGGATTAGCTTGTTAAGGCTAGGGCTAGGGCTAGGGCTAGGGTGTGTTCACAGTCACCGTTGGGAAAGGCCAAGTGATGCAAATTTCAAAGCTTTATAAAAACTCTGACTCCTGAAACCTTGTCCCAACAATCAACAGCCATGGGCTCCTCTAAGCAGCTGCCTAGCACTCAAAAAAACTAAAATAATTGATGCCGACAAAGCAGGAGAAAGCTATAAAGAAGACAGGTAGCAGTTTCCTCAGTTCGTCACGTCCAGTAATTAAGAAATGGCAGTTAACAGGGACGGTGGAGGTTAAGCTGAGTTCTGAAAGCCCAAGAAAACTTTCCGAGACAACTGCTCGTAGGACTGCTAGAGTGACAAATCAAAACCCCTGTTTGACTGCAAAAGAGCTTCACAAAATTCAGCGTCAGGAGGTTTGCAAAGGAACATCTAAACATGACTGATGCATTTTGGAAACAAGTCCTGTGGAATGATGAAGTTCAAACAGAACTTTTTTTGGTTGCAAAGGCAGGCAGAATTTCATACAAAGAACACCTCTTTAAATCAGGAACTGATTGTGATCTGCACAACACATTCAATTTGAACTTTCATTGCTCCACAGATGCTGATACTCCATGCTATGGACTAGCCAAAAAGGAACAACACTGTTTTTTGACTGATAGTTTTGCGACTTCGATACGTACCGGTATCTGCATTGGTACATAATGCCTCCAGGAAATAGCCATATGTTATAAGTCCGACACTGACAAAGGTTCTATCCTTGTCCTGCCAGCTTTCATGTGTTACCAACTGCCAGCTATATGAATGGAAGTGTACCTTTAAGTAGGGTTACAAATGTACTCACGTACTGTGTGACCAAGTTTAGCGCGCTTTATGCAGTGCCGGTGTTGACTGACTAATACTACACGTTTTCCCCTTTCAAAACGGTTTAGCACTACAAACCCATATGCCGCCACTTCCTGTACATGCTGGACTGCAGCCCGTTCCAGTTTAAACAGGAGGGAAATGTTAGAAAAACTGTTAATATTACGGTTTGCATTAATGAAAGCCAAAATACTACTGACATTCTCACAAGAACAATCCTGGGAGCCACTTCCTGAACTTGTGGGAGACTATGTCAACTTTTGTATTAGGACTTCATTTTCCTCATAGAAAAAGCTGCTGTAGAAGGCTTCGGTCAGTCATTTTCTATACTTTGCGGTGAGTGCTGTAAAATTGACTCTACTTGCAAGTAAACAAACTTTGAGACAATTTCAGTGATTCTGTCCATTCCTTGATAAATAATTCTCATGACACTTTGGATAAGTGAAGAAGGTTCCGGAGACTTTGATGACTTACACAGAAGCATCTAATGAAATCTCGATCGAGAAGAATTCGGATCAAGCAGTGCAGTTTAAGTAGTTTCCCAACTCAGAAACTCCTGTCTTCCTGAAGGAGTATTTTTAACTCGTGCTAGACATACAAGATTTAGAGATAAAACCAAATAAGGTCCTTCTTTACCATCTATGCATATGTGTAAATGCAACCCCAGATCACATGCAGCACATTCAAATCTTATCCAGTGTTTCTATGTGTGCATTACTACTACAGTTACTGTGTGTATGAATGGTGTGTGTGTGTGTGTGTGTGTGTGTGTAAATTAGGGATGCACCGAACCCAGCGTTCAGTTCGGAATTCGGCCAAATTTTGGGCTTTTTGACGGAGTTCGGGTACTGCCGAACGTCAGAATTTTTTTCGACCAAACCGAACGGTACCAAAGAGAAGGAACGACAGGCGAAACTCGAGAAAAACAGACGAACGTTGTGTTGAGTTTCTGCTCTTGCCAAAGAGTATAGAAGTAACAAGAGGCGAAACTCAATAGAACGTTCCATTGCAAACAAAACTGACACGCACCCATGACAGAGCTGCAGCTCCGCTATCTTGGACTGAACTATCTTGTTACTTCACTACTCTTTGTAGACGTGGTCGACGTAATGACGTAGCTAGACGGAATGCAGTAGCAACCTAGCAACGGCAGTAAGCTGTGAGAAAGTGAAAATGGAACTTGTGAGCAGAAAAAGTGTTGTTTGGCAGTACTTTCAGTCAAAAGAAGGCGATTCGAGTCACGCTACATGTTCAACTTGCAATGCCGATTTGTCTCGTGGTGACGAGGACCCTAAACTATACACAACATCGCCGCTGTTAAGACATTTGCGTATGAAACATCCAAAAGAATACGAGTTGTGCATGAAGGAATCTCCAGACAGCAGCCAAAATGCAGCAACTTCAGGTATGGCAAAGGAAGGACAGTCCCAGCTAAAAACTTGTGTTAACCAGACAGTGCATCTCCCAGGCTGTCAGCTGTTCTCTCGGTAAAAGTCTCCCTACAGCGGGAACCCGAACGGCCAGCTGCTGCTCGTTAGCTAACGGTAGCTTTCTAATTCCACCCACCCAACATTCCTTCATCATACACTGGTAAGCAAAAGTTTGCAAAACAAAATTGTCACTCATCTGGCGATAGCGATGTACTTTCCTACGATGTGAATAGAGCGTGGGGGTAGCCTACTTTATGGGATTATAAATCTAAAAGGTTTTTAAAGGCTAATATTTTGGATATTGGTTGGATCTTGAGATAGGGTAAACATAGGCCTTGTCAAAAATAGTTTTTCTCACTTGTGTGCCAGGCATAATGTTGCCTATTCTTTTTTATTTTTTACACTTAAAATACAAAGAAAAATGCACTGCTGTGGACATTGTTTACTTCATTAATGTGTTTACTGTGTTAAGAATGGGAGTAGGGTTCGCTTCGGGGTTCGGCAGAACCTTAACCAGTAGGTTCGGTATTCGGCAGAACCCCAAAAATCTGGGTTCGGTGCATCCCTAGTGTAAATATTTAACGCATGACTCTCATGAACGAGTTTGTATGATATCGGACAAAAAAGTATGCACACCAATTCGGATGATATTTTACGAAATTAGGCATCCGCCAGCTGGTCACATGATGCCCCGCTACAGAGCTCCCCGTTTGTGGTCGAGTTTAGCCGAAAATAAGTCATTGGGAGCCAGGTTAGGCTCCACCCCGACCTTGTCCCTACGCGGTCCACAGCTCTCTTATACAACAGAGGTCAATGTGGTGCATATAGCAATAAATACGATGAATAAGGGGCGGCCTCTAGCTCACCCAGTAAGAGTGTTCGCCCCATGTTGGCTGAGTCCCAAATGGTTCATGAGAACAGCCTGATATATGTGTTAACTTCCTCCCCTGACCTTGGTGGGATGGGAGTGCTTGAGGCAGCAGTGTCTCATCATACAGCTGTTATGTCTGCTGTCATCTAAAGAGACAGAGTTGAACTACTAATATGCCTGAGACAAGTTAATACATACTGCTGTTATGTTGGACACTGACCTGAATGAGACTTGTGGTACCACTGTCTCAACACACACAGCCTATGTTTGGAAATTTTAAATTCAACCACACAGTGCTGTAATGATTTCATATGTGTGTAGCCTACAGCTTAATATTTCGAGAGTAGAATTAATTATACGGCTTTACTTAGGAGGTCAGGAGGACCCAAGTTTACCGAGGCAACACAGCACTCAACCCTCCCGGCACCACTATTGACAAACTTCAGGCGGTTTTAAAAAGTTGTCGATACAATACCGCGCCCTACCAAAGAGTTATATCAACATCTGTGCCAGTCTCAACAGAAATGGTGAAAAATTCACAAGGCAGTATTTGTTGCAGGGCTGCTGTATGGATTGCAATTGGACTGTGTACAAGTTACTCTCATTATTTCTATCTCATTTAATAGTAGAGAAAAGATTTGCATCAATATGCCAGTCAACGAAATATGTGTCTATTTTGTATGATGTAGTTTTCTGTCAACTTAATTTAATTTCACTTTACTGCTTCCCATTTCTAAAAGAGGGAAGTTTAATCTTGCTGTGTATCTTGCGGTCGTGACAGGTTTCAGGTTGGATATCATCCTGACCTGAATACAAAAATACAAACTTTTTTTGAAATATATATATTTTTTTAAACAAGTCTTAGTTCTTAAATATGGTTTAATTTTCTGTAAACAGATCTGGAAGATAAAAACAGGCAGCACATGTGTAAATCTGCTTTTTAGTACATCCAATTTTCCAATAGTCTCTCCAAAAAAAAAAACTTTTGAAAGTTCTGATTGTTAACAGAATCACCAACAGAATTAAAGTCAAGTCAACAAAAAAAAAAAACTAATTTCTGTTGAATTCATGATACTTAAACGTCAAGATAGTAATGATTATGGTACAATCATTTTTACTGGTCAATCTTTATATACCATATTGATCCACATCTAAAAATAGCCCCACTCTGTTTGTTTGTGATCTGAAGTTGGATCACAACTAGCCGAGCTGCTGCATTTATGGCAGCTGTGGATGGACGGATCTAGAATCTGTACATTCACATCACTGCATGTTGGCGAGCAGCTCGAGCCAATCCGTCTCATCTGGCTTTGTAAGCAGACACCGGGCACCCAGAGCTCTGCAGCACCATACAGTGTACACGGCCAGAAATACAGTAGTCTGCATTTCAAAGGCTTCATTTATTTTTTACAGATAGTGGTTCAAGCTTGGCATGGTAAGTTCAGTCTGTGCATTATAGAAATCACAGGAATTCGCATTTTTGTTGTTGTTGTTTGAATACTTGAGTGAGTTGAGTACAGGACATGTTTAGCCTAGCTTAAGTACACAACACTAGGGGGGGGGGACTGCTAGCCTAGCTCCATCAAACACTCCTTCCAACAATCCAAGCACGTATGCACATCATGCACACAACTAGAAAAGTAGACGTTGTGGTTTAATGAGCAGTTTGCTTATGTGATTTATAACAAAAGAATATACGGTTAGACAAATACCACAAGACAAAACAGCATTTCATGGCACAACTTGGGCAGTTCTTTGACAAGGCCAATAGTCCAGTCTTCCATGATATGCAAATCTGCAACCACTATGTCTGGGTATTTACCTTTACAAAACTATTAAGGGCCAGCAGTCAGGACCACTATTTAACTTATGACGCTATCAAATAAACAAACTGAAACTCACCGCTGCTGAGTGTCTGACTGTGGTATCCCAGGTCGCAGTTTGCCACTGTATTTAGGCCGCTTCCCAACATGGTACCCATGGACTCCTCAGGCCATCTAAAGTAATGTCGCCGGCGGTCTCGCCGTGCTGGGAGGGTCACAGTTTAACTATTTACCAGAATAACTAGCAGTCAGGCACACTATTAAACATATTTTGCATAACGCAAACATTTTAAGTTGACGCTGTGTAGCGCTAATACCATAAAGATGGTGATAATCACACAAACTTAAACTGACCACCTAGCTAGCTACGTGCGAAGCTGAGTGGCTTGCCAGGTGCGAATTAGCATTTCATAGCCCGCAATATTTTTTTTCCCACTATTGCCACGCCAAGACCCGCCCTTCAATAGCTGCTATTTGCCAGGCGTCCATGCTTACGCAAGGCAACGTAACGTGATTTGTACAGGTCCTATCCCCTGACCAATCGGCTATCCTAACCTTGACCACACAAGGTGAAATCAAATGCCTAACCCCAACCAATCAAGCTGCGTCCCGCCCTCCCGTCCTGCCTCACTCTGCCTCTGATTGGCTTGCCCTGTCTAAACCTAACAATCCAACAAACGATGGATTACTAGCCAATCAGAGGCTGAGTAGGGCGAGTCATGCCTCCGCCATCCTGGGAAACGCTAATTTGCCGTAATAACAGTTGTGGTTCTTCATTAAGAAAATATTAAAATTGCCAGTGTTATGAAAATACATTTTCGGAACATCAGAAAAACATAATAGCAAAAATAAAACTATGATTGAAAAAAATGTGATTAAGCTCTTACTGGAACCACATATAAAAATGAGGAATAACAAAGAAGAAAAAAGAAGTCAAATTTTCCACATATTTCACAATAAAAAGTATTTCCAGAATCAATGGTGAGGAGGGTATTTAATTATGAAGCAATAACCACTTTTCCACAAATTATATCAATGTAACAAATGTGATTTTGGCAAAACAGTGACTGAAGCTGCTCTCATCTCCCTTTCCTCCCTTCCTCCACTCCCCCTGCCTTACTGTTACTTTCACATCTGAGCGACCACAGGGTTGCTGCTGACATTTGGCTGATAGATAACAGCTCAGAGCGCAGCCTGGTGCCAAGGTCTGCGGCTGCTCAGATGAATTCAACCCTCAGTGATCGCGGGAGTGGCGCTGCTCTGTGAGTCTGCACCGCCACCAGCCATGGATCATCCTACGCTGAGGAGAGGAGGGACATGAAGGCGGGAAGATGGAGAGGAGAGATAATCATCTACCTTCTCAGACACCCTACAGAGACAAGAAACCACACACACCTAAACACATTGTAGGTCATCTGTATTTTAATCATTTAAATATGAACTTATTGTACTAGTGTGCAGAAGGTTTTCTAGCATGTAGGGCAGCCTGTATGGCACTGCACTGGGTCTTCTAAAATTTGAAGGCTAGAGTACACTTCATCGCGTTTTCTCTACTGTAAGGGCACTCTATAGGGCAATTTTTCATGTTCTATCTACTCAGGCTTCTATTTAGAAGAGAGCTACCTTCTCTGGGTTTCAGGTCTGCCACGCCCCTCTCTAAGTGACTGGATCATCCACACCTGAGTGCCTCGACTACACACACCTGAACTTCATCTGATCGTCAGTGGAGCTATGTATCAGCTCCTATATCCAATGTACCTGGTTGTTTGCCACTGATCGGTATGTGCTGCTAGTAGTTTGTGACGAAACTACTCTGTGTTGGTGTCGTTTTGATACAATTACCTGAAGAAGTGTGTTTCTCTGCCATTTATTTTATTCTCCTTTTCTCCCATTTTGTGAACAGCCAGGGAGGTTAGTGTTGTTTTTTTTGTCTGTAGTTCAGTTTTTATTCATTCTAGGTAGAGTGGGTTTTTGTTGGGTTGTTTCGTTGTAAATTTCTTATGTTACTCCCTGAGTTCCCCTAAACAAACTAAGACCATAAAATCTACCATAGAGACATCCAAGAGGGCACTTTTGTGCTGTTTGTTTTCTAACATGGGGGCACCCCCTGAGTCCACCAGTGCCCTGAGTGCACGTCACATCAATGGAAATAGTGTTTTGCGCATTTTGTAGGTAAAAAATCACATCATTTTTGGAATATCTCAGATAAATGTAAAGCCTGTCACGGTTTAAGAAAGTGCTGGTTTGGACCAAAACTCAGAAGAAAAGATGAGGAGGTAGTAGGTAGAGTTTCAGATTTAATGATGAAAAAATAAACTCACAGTCCAAAAACAGGCAGGAAATCCCCCAAGAAACAAGGGAAAAAAAACAGGAACACTAGGAACCAGGGGTGATATTCTATGCATGGAGCAACAGTAAGCCATGGTATTCATTAGGTTCAGGAGGAAGCGTTTATAGTGTAGACAGTGATGGACAGAGCAGTAGATTAGATATTTATATATTGTATATGGCTCTGGTGATGGATGGCTTCTGCTGCCCCCTGGTGTTGGGGAACTGACAATATCTAGTAGTGATGGTCAAATGAAGCTTTTTCTTTATTTTCTATCTGAAGCTATGCTACATTTCAAAACCTGGCTCAATTGATTTTTTCCCATTTAGCCACATGAGCATTAGTGAGGTTCAACACTGATGTTGGCTGATAAGGCCTGGCACACAGTGATCCAGTTCATACCAAAAGTGTTGGATGGAGTTGAGGTCATTTCTTTATGGATCTGGCTTTGGACCATGAATGCCTTCACGGAGATATTGTAAAAAAAAAAAAAAAAAAAAAAAAAAAAGATCTGTAAAGCAGAGGGGATGCAGCCAGGAGGAGTCTACGACGTGGCTTTGTTCCAAACATCAACATGACTGAAACGTTGAATCTTCTTCAGGCTTTTCTAAAACAATATGTAGTCAATTCAGATCAATATGCAGTACAAAACTTTCATTGAAAAGATTTATTCAAAAGTTGAATTGGCAGGAAAAAAAGTTTGCATTTGGTGAACATTGCAATAAGCCACAACTTGAGTTACAAAGTAATCAATCAATCAATCAATCAATCAGTCTTCTGTACAGTGAATGGGGATTTCATAAATGACATAAAGAAAAACCTTTGCAGACAAAGAATTAAAAGTGCAAACAATACTCAAACTGCTAAAACTGTGCCAGCTCTGAAAACTAAACTCAAAGTTTGTATAGAAAAGTGGAAAATTAATAATTGCCAATATTAAAATAAATACTTTGCATGTCAGCATGCCCTCAAAGTATTCAGGAAAGTGATCGACTTTCAGGCCAACATACTGGCTCTGTCATCATGGAGAGAAGTGATTACGGTGTCAAGATGTGTTTTTTTCTTAGCACAGCTCAATTAATCAGCAAAAACGATATTGATCCATGTCTTTGGCCCCTGACACAGGGTCACAGGCGCTGGAGCAGCAACCTCTGTGGGCAATAAACCGATGAACTACGCTGAGGTTTTGTCACCCACGTACATTTGTACGTACAGAAGAGTTGTCATTTTTGCTATGGCTTGGATTCAATATTATTCACATTAATATTAATTATCATCATCACAAGTGAAAGATTCAGCCATTCAGCTGATGTAAGAGAGTTTAATAAAACAAAATGCTTCTTACCAAAACAAATACTGTACATCAACCCTACATATTCATTTGTTTCACAAAACCTTATGATTGCAATACAACCTCAAGAATCAATTTCACAATTTTATATATTTAAAAAAAAAGAAAAGAAAAAAAGACTAGACTGCCCAATTTCCTTAATGTGGAGGAATCAGTCGTGAAAATAATGAGAATATGAAATGACAAAGCAGAGTGACTACAAATAGCTTCTCTGTAGGAGCTCATTGTGGAGCTAAGGGAGTCATTTCTGGTCTTTTCTGTTACCATCAGTCTCTTAACACAAAATCGGGATCATGAATATCTGACATGAAGGCTGAGTTCTGCCAAAGATAACAGCGACAATTACGCAGAGGGAGCAGAGTTTTTTCAATGTGAAGACCCTGCCATGCACTGCTTTTTCACGTCTATAGCAGTATTTGTTTTACATTTTAGTGGAGTCTTTTATCTGATGATTTTTGTGTTCTGACTTGACAGATCCCTCTGTGGATCCAGAACATAGCACAACTCTCAGGTTTATGATGCGTTTAGAATACAAAAATAGAAAAACTATTAAAAACACATCAGTGAGGCGCACCGCTTCAATGAGTGACATGTTCCTTTATTACCATGAAAACACACACACACACACACACACACACACACACACACACACACACACACACACACACACACACACACACACACACACACACACACACACACACACACACACACACACACACACACACTCTAACTAGAGAACATTTGTGTTAATCCACCACTGAAAATAGTCCCTAACAAATTTGCTATGTCTCCCTGTTTAAGTAACATCTGATAAAAACTAAAGTGCCCAGCTGTTTTAGGAAATTACTACCTTTTAAAAATGAACTAAACTTTTATTTTACATTTTTGAAGATTTACATCTTGGGGCTGAGGAAGTCAAAGTATTGAGTCTGACATGAAGTTGGTTTTGGTCTTTGTCGACAGTAAGAAAATCTAGAATAACGCCAGCTCTATCCTTTCAAGTGCGGAAGGCAGATTTAGTTACGTATGTATACATTATTTTGAGAACATTACACTTATCAAACCAAATTCAAATTTGGTTAAGAGGTATGGCGGATTTCCACTGAGAGATTCAGTTTGGCTTCTTCACCCACGTGTGTGACCTGGTGATGGTTTTAGTTTTTGCGTTTCCAACAAAGCGACCGTAGCCGCTTTCAGGCATGGACTTCACTCAGTAAACACGCTGGCAATTTTACATGGCAACATAATATTTGAAAAAGTACCCACAGTTGTTTTTCTGTAAAGTCACACAAACGATATGCGTGGATGACGAAAGGACCTCATGACAGTTTTCTTCCTTTACATTTAAAGTCTGGTTTGACTGTGGCCGCATTAACACTCAAGGTTAATAGAAAATAAAAATAAGTCATACAGCTCTCATTTAATTATTTTATATGCAACATAAATTCTAATTTATTTAACCATGATCATTTCCATGAATTTCAAGTTGTAGTACTAATGTTCTCTCACATTAGGTAAGCCTTTTTAAAAAATATATATGTTTCTTAATATATTAAGGATATTTCATTTCCCCCCTGCGCCAAAGAGAAAGCAAAAACCTCTGAAAAGTACTCCTTATCAGACATTAGTCTCCATGAATGTTTAACTGGCATTGATTTTTGGATGGATTGCGTTAAGTAGACACAAAAAAAATGACCTACTTAAAAACAGAAATGTTTTGACATGATGACACAGAATGCTGAGTCCAGAAAGGGCTCGATAAATCAGTGGATGCACAGGTTGGATTCAGTACACAGGTAAGAAACAATTTACACAAAATATTTACACCCATGTTGTTTTCTCACCCACTCATCCAGAGTAAAAATACAAGCCATCAACCAAACGTTCCCTCATAGCACTTCACAAATAAACACCACTGATACAGCAGCAATAAAGAAACAGAACCAAACCACCGTAGCACAATATACATTTCAATAGGCACAGCAGAGCATTGGGAAATGTAATGCACATTCAATGACAGTGGTCAGTATATGGCTCTCTGTTAGTCTGAAGTTCATTAACAAAAGGAGATGGTCAAAGCGGGAATATGACAGCCCGTTTCAAGCCGCGGAAAAGAATTATCCAAGACGTGGATCCTTTTCGGACTGAAGAATTGAAAGTCATGAAATAACAGAGTGTGGGTTCAGCCATCTTCAACGCCGCTCCTACAGCACACCGGATGTGTCCTTCAAATGGATTTGTCCCAGTTACCGTACAGAAAACAAGCGCTCCTCCCACACTGCTCTACGTCACATTTGAGAGGAAGTCAGTGGGATTGCTACAGGGCATTAATCAAACTCCTTCAAGTATGAAGAAAACTATTCAACAAACTCAATTTCTTAAACAAGTCGTCTGTGAAAAGAGGGTGAATGAACGGCTGCATGCATAATGTCCCTGACACAGGAAATGGTAATGTACTGAGTTGGGTTTTCTTCATCTAACTTCACAGCAACTGCAAATTTAAGACTGCACGGAAACCCTAATTAATTCCCCTTCATATAATGTGAAACAATTGTGAATACAATCCCATATTTAATCAAAACCAGGATTAGACTCAAAACTGGGAGAGTGTATATAAACACACCTACTAACAAGGGCTCCTCTATGACCAAATGTAAAACTGAAAGAAATAACAAAATAAAAGTAGACATTCATTAATAAAAGCAAGATGGCATTAGGTGTACAGCCCTGATTCATTCAAAAAGACCTCTATATACTTTCACTTTCAAACTGTTAGGTCTTATAAACATGACTACCCATAGACTACCCTCTCACTGCCACCCGAAATGAAAAGATCAGTAAACAACAAGAGCCAAACGTCCCTTAAAAACAAAAAGAGGTGTGACTGTGCAGTGAGCTTCACCATATTTAACATTTAACCCCTCAGTATCTGCAGAATCACTGCTAAAGTAGTGCCCAATGAGTAATACACGTTGCAATGCATTTTGGGGCCTTTACAGTTCTTCAACTGTCCCATCTTGGTGACAATAACCATTATAGTCAGTGTAGTTGAAAGCTCCAAAAAAAGTGCTTTGATATGGTGAGCCAGGCTCAGATGCATTATACATCACCAATAAGGTTTTAAATAATTTGATTTGTGTGTAACTCCTGGGTTATGGCAATCTTACTAGCCATAACCGCCCTAATACTTTACTAAGGTCTTTATTTAATTAAAGACATACACAGTAGGTATTAGGAAAACGCTGCATTTGCTCAGCAAGGCACAGGTCTCAGAAGTGAAAGTGGTCCCTGGACACTGCACTGTAGCTGCCCACTGATTCCTAAACACTTAGGATGGGACAATACAGGGGATGGACATCACAAAAGGGATAAAAAAATAAAAATAAAAAAGCACAACTCCTCTTAACTCCTTGTATACCATTTTTGTACATGAGCAAGTGCACTGGGAGTTGCCAGAGTAAAGACTTTTACAAATAATATGGGACTCCTCCACTAGAGCAATCTGTTTAACACAATTCATTTGTAGACTCCTTCACAGCCATGACACCTGACTATGTAGGACTAGTGAGGATGTGCACCTGACAAAGGAAAAAAATAAATAAAAAAAACTCAGGCATGACATGATTGTTGTGACCCCATACGTACATACAAGAACTATCCCAGTCGCCAAAGTAATAAAGTACTCCCACCATTTCCCTTCTTGTCTCCTGTTGGAGCCAGCTAGTCAGAGCTAATTTAAAAAAATAAATAAAATAAGTGTTTTACATTAGAGACCAGCTCTAATACAAACCTTTTCCTTAGGAAAAATGAAGAAAAAAAAAAGAAAAATAAACTCTTCCACATGGAAATGTATCAAAGTACAGGTGGACGGCACAGGTCTGCTTTGCAGCAGTCCAGCCTGGACGGTTGCTTAAGGGAATTGCCTGACTGAGCGGCAACAACAGTGTTTGACTCATACAGGAGCCACCAGGCCTGATCTTTACAGACTTCTCCTGTATGGTGACATCACTTGGGTGGGGAGGGCCATATGGGGAGAGCGTGGGCCTCGGTGTTAAAGATATACTTGTCTAGACTGAGCAGCTCCGTGTCGTCAGAGAAGAGCAGATACAAGTACTTTAGCGTCTCACCCAGGAAGAAACTCTCCATCTTGTCCCGGGGCCCGGGGTTTACGGGGTCGCGGACGTTGTTAATGGACGTGTAGCCACCGCCGGGGACCTGTAGACGTGGAGGCGTTTGGTCAGGATACAAAACTCTTAATGATTTGGTCATTTCAGTTACACTAGTAAGTGGGGCTGGGTACCGAATTCAATACTTTTCTGGCACCGACCAAATTGCCTTTGAAGTATTGAGTATCGAAAAATGCCTCATCATTCAATACCCAATTTCAATACCTAAGGAGTATATCCCATCAGCTTCAGTGGCCCAATAAGCATGCAGCATGCTTCTACCAAGATCTAAAATTGCTATCGAAAAAAGTATCGTTTAGGAACCGGTATCAAAGTCACGGTACCGAACATTTTTAAACGATACCCAGCCCTACCAATAAGCCTGTTACCTACCTTAGTGTAGTTATTGAAGCTAAGCAGTATGTCCCATCCCCAGTCTCTGTACTTGGGGTCCTTAGTGAATCTGTACATGTAGAACAGACTTTCTACCGTCTCTGGTCTCAGCAGGTTGTGTCTGTCTGCAGGCTGGAGGATAAAAGGTGTCAATACATATCAAAATTAATAATAAAAAAAAAGGATCAGATAAAGATATTTTTGTTTGACCCTTATTCAACCAGGCAGTCCCACGGAAGATATAGGACATATACACATATATACAGGGAAATAAGTATTTGACCCCTTGCTGATTTTGCAGGTTTGCCCACTTAGAAAGAATGCAAAAATCTACAATTGTAATCATATGTACATTCTAACAGTGAAAGACAGAATCCCAAAGAAAATTCCAGAAAATCACATCATATGAATTTATTAAAATTGATAACCATCTGATGAGGAAAAACAAGTATTTGACCCCCTGGACAAACAGCAAGTATTCTGGCTCCTACAAGCCAGTTAGTCTTTCTTTAAGACACAGCCCCAATCCGAACCAATTATCTACATCAAATACACCTGCCTCACCTCGTTACCTGTATAAAAGACACCTGTCAACACCCAAACAACCAGCATCCAACATCACCACCATGGGCAAGACCAAAGAGCTTTCTCACGGACATCAGGGACAAGATTGTTGATCTGCACAAGGCTGGGATGGGCTACAAGAGAATCGGAAAGCAACTTGGAGAGAAAAGATCAACTGTCGGTGCAGTTATCAGGAAATGGAAGAAGCACCACACCACCGCCAACCTCCCTCGGTCTGGGCCTCCACACAAGATCTTGCCTTGTGGGGTGTCCCTGATCATGCGAACGGTGAGGAATCATCCCAAAACCACAAGGGGGAACTGATGAATCAACTGAAGGCAGCTGGGACCACAGTTACAAAAGAAACGGTTGGTAACACACTACGCCGTCATGGATTGAAATCCTGCAGCGCACGCAAGGTCCCCTGCTCAAGAAGAAACATGTACAGGCCCGCATGAAGTTCACCATTCACCACCTGGACGACTCAGAAGAGGCCTGGAAGAAGGTGATGTGGTCAGATGAGACCAAAATAGAACTTTTTGGCCTCAACTCAACTCGTCGTGTTTGGAGGGCAAAGAACACCGAGTACAACCCAAAGAACACCATCCCCACCGTCAAGCATGGTGGTGGGAACATCATGCTTTGGGGGTGCTTTTCAGCCAAGGGGACGGGACAACTCCATCGTATTGAGGGGAGGATGGACGGGGCCATGTATCGTGGAATTCTGGACCGACATCTCCTTCCCTCAGTGGGAGAGCTGAAGATGGGTCGAGGATGGGTGTTTCAGCACGACAACGACCCTAAGCACACCGCCAAAGCAACAAAAGAGTGGCTGAAGAAGAAGCACATCAAGGTTCTGGAGTGGCCTAGCCAGTCTCCAGACCTGAATCCGATTGAAAATCTTTGGAGGGAGCTTAAAATTTGAGTTGCCAGGCGACAACCTCGGAACCTGAATGATTTATTGGCTGTCTGCAGGGAGGAGTGGGCCAACATCCCTGCCGAAATGTGCACAAACCTTGTCACCAACTATAAAAACCGTTTGACATCTGTGCTGGCCAATAATGGCTTTTCTACAAAATATTAACATGCTGTTTGTCCAGGGGGTCAAATACTTGTTTTTCCTCATCAGATGGTTATCAATTTTAATAAATTCATATGATGTGATTTTCTGGAATTTTCTTTGGGATTCTGTCTTTCACTGTTAGAATGTACATATGATTAAAATTGTAGATTTTTGCATTCTTTGTAAGTGGGCAAACCTGCAAAATCAGCAAGGGGTCAAATACTTATTTCCCCCACTGTATAAAAAATTATGCTAAAAAGAAGAAGAAAAAGAAGATGACCAAATGCCTCCTTTCTGCTATTAGCCATACCTTGACAATAAGGTTGGGCCCATCACTGGCCTGCATGCTGAAGTGGACGATCTCTGGGCTCAGCCCAGTCTCCATCTGTTGGTACATCTGGTGACACGTCTCCATCAGCTGCACAGCCAGATCCATGTGGTCCCCCGGGAGGCCGTTGTGGGCCCCCAGCGCCAAGGTTCCTGGCAGGAAGCACACAAGGTGGTCCTGTAGAGTGACAAGACAGAGAGAGGTGCAATCAGGAGGGGTGAAAACGAGGAGAGATAATGATGAGAGGTGGAATTGATTTCGACTGGCTGATGGAGAAAAAGACTCAATGCACATGAGCTTGTACAGCTTCTGACTCAACAAAAGCACAAAGGCCGATTGATTGAACAAGGCGGCTGTTGTCTGGGATATGAGTTCATTGAGTTTTGGCAGTGTGAGAAATGCCCTATGACAATAAGGGGTCCTCGTGCTGTACTTCCAAAACACAGCAGGTTCAAAAGCCTCACTAATGGTTCTGGGTTGAATCTACGTCGTAGGTACACACAGATACGGACCCTACGCTGTAGCCCGACGTGCACCTGCTCAGAAATGTAACGTCATGTCTCAGTGATGCAGACGCCAACAACTGTGATTGGTCTGCATGGCAGTGTCACACTTCCTCATTTCCGGGTGCTAACATGAAATCGAGGAGAGGGTTAACCTTTCTTGCTACAGCTTACCGACTGTGGTCACAAAGCACAGGGGAGACACTTGTTTCTCTGTCTCCACCGCCATAGTCGGTACCATAGACTGTATATAAAGTCGGTACTCTCTCCGGAGCTAATCCCTGTCACTCTTTCACTCGCTCAACCACACACTCCCCACGCACACACAAGTATAAATCCTTACAACCGCGCAGGCCCCTTACGTAGGCTCTGAGTAGAGCCTTAAGTTGGCCACTATATATACACACACACACACACACACACAACACCACAACATTTGATTTTGAGGTTTTCAGCAGTTCCTAGGTTACATTAAGGGCCTATGAGCCCCTGTCTTTCGCACACTGACTTTTGGCGAGCATCTCTACCATTTTAGGGTTGAAGCGGCTGTGGGACAACTCTCCAACAAAGGTCAATCTACTGGGTCCCGTCTGTCTCACAAGGTGTTTTTTCACTCCTTCCACAGCTTGAAGGTAGTCCTCCAACAGGCTGGACAAAACAAAAACAGGAAATGTGACAGATATAAATATTAGTCAGTGTTAGTCGGTCTGTCTTGCCTTTGTTTAGGGCTGTGCAATATGACTCAAGTCAGTACCACAACTTTAAGAAAACGTGATAACGTTATTTTTAAAATACTTAAAGTAGTGCAATGCAGCAAATTCCACTATGTAATGCATTACATCACTCTTCACGTGTTAAACAAAAACTTCAACAATTAATTTCCTCTCATTTTTTAAATTGACACATGATAGTATTGGATTATTTCCCAGCCTGCCTTGGTGTGGCTGCAACTTGTAAACCCAGACTAACTACTTTAAGTACACTGAATGTTATGTCAGAAAATGTGTCTAGCTACTTTAGAACTTTTACCAACATTTCTGCATGTTTTGCATTCTGTCTCTAAAGTGATTCGTGAAGTTTTGTGAATATACAGTAAGTTTTGCTTTGCTATGGCTCCGTTGTTCCATCTTAAAATCCAGTGTTTTCTTCTCACAATCACAGAAAATCCACTCAGAAATGTAAAGTTGGAATTACTCGTCTTCCGCCTTGCCTCCCTGGATCCACTGTTTGAGCAGGTATTCGTAGTAGCTGTCCGCCCTGGCACCAAGTGTGAAGACTCCTTTGTGCGTGAACTGGCCGCTGTTGGTGTTGATGAACATGGGCACCAGGCCGTCCCGTTTGCCTGGCAGCTTGTGGACCAGCCTCATTACCTCATTCACAGCCTCCTAGGAAGGTTAGAAAAAAAACAGAACAGCTACCATTAATGTCTAGACATAAGATAATGAACCCAACAGCCTCGCTTCACTTACAGCTGGTGTGTGGGCCAATATCTTTGAAAAATACAGTTTAAGGCATTTGTCATTGGAAAAGTTTTAGCAATTTCACACTTTGATGAAAGTGGGCTCATCAAAAGCTATGTCACAGAGCTGGTGAAGGTTATGACAGAAATTACTCAAATTGACGTGAGATTGGGCTTCAAATCTTCAGGGGCAAGCTTGGGTTTCTGGAATCACTCATAAACTGACAATATGATGGATTTAAAGCAAATCCTAGCTCATGCTTGTCACTTCAATCACACTAGTGTTTGCGAGCTGTACTTAATGTCGGTTTTTAACTGAAATTAAACCCTCCATCAAATATCTTTATAAATTGCATCCAATCTTTTTTCACTCCATCTCAAAGAACTGGAAGTAATGCCAAATCAAATTTATTGGACACACACACACACACACACACACACACACACACACACACACACACACACACACACACTAGAGCACATTTGACTGCAGTGGAGGCCCTCCTGGTGTCCTGACCTGGTACTGGGGCTCCTGGGTGAGGCGGCTCAGCTCTCTGAATTCCAGCTGAATGCTCGTGACCTCGGCCAGCGTGCTGTCTGACGTCCATCGGGGGGGGTGGGCTATTCCCTTCCCGATGTTAACGTCTGAGAACGGGATCTTTGAGGGAGTTTTGAAGGCAGGCATTAACCTGGACCCGAGATCTTTCTTTAAGTGGAGAGAAGAAACAGAATTATAGGGGAGAAATGACTTTATCTTTCCTGTAAGAGTTAAGCATCGTTGACTTTATTTTGAAAATGAAACAACTTTACACAGAACATTACCACATCAACAAATCTAAAGACACCGGAGGCCTGTACTACGAAGCAAGATCAACATGCCCTAGATTTATTTCCGTCACCCGGCTTCACCAAATCTAACATCTGCGGTCCGACATAACCTGTGTCACGACGGTGGTTCACAACTAGTTCAATCAACCCAGGGTTTCCCAATCTAGCGACGAGCGCGTTCACATAAAAGAGGCGGTGTTTGCACAGCACGACCAATCGCAAACATGGACAAGTCTACCAGAGCTGCATATTTTACACAAGACGAGCAAACGAGAATCCTACAGGAATATGCAGAACACAGACACGTTATACAGGCAAAAAGCTACAGGCGCTGCTGCTACAGTAAACACAGGAAGGAACGCTGGCAAAAAATTGGCGACCCCTTCAAAGCATAAATTACAAGACTTATCAATAGGCTATTACTGCCCCATCATTCCAGCAAAATATCGGACCAAAAATTACACTTGCCTGTAGCCTATTCTTACAGTTGCAGCCCTGGCAGTGGTAAGTGATCGTGGGAGCAAATAAAACATGAATTTAAAAACATAATTCAACGCGATGTCGCATTGGCAACATATATACGACCAAAGAAGCTGACAAAGATATGTATTCCCTCTGCTGAAAATCTATATCTTTCATAAAGATACCCATCAGGGATTGAAAAGGGTTTTGTTGGTCTCTAAATGTTGTAACTTTTCTGAGCACATCTCTCTCTCTCTCCCCCTCCCTTCAACTGGCCACTGAAGTGAGGCAGAGTAGGCAACGTGAAGCCCGTCAATTCTACAATGTAGTTTATGATAATGCTATGTGTGTTGCATGCTTGTTTGTTTGAAACTTTTTAGACTGCTATTCTAAAACAACTGAACAACAGAAAACGGGAGAGTAAGAATGCCTGTTATGGGTTGACTCACAGCTTTCTCTAGGAAGAGTTGGTCTCCTGTTAGATGGTAGGTACTCAGCAGGCCTCCAAGGATACGGATGGTTGTCTCAAAAAGATTCACGTCCACGTTCTTGTCAAAGGAGAGCTCTTTCTCTACCCAATCCTTTGCTTCTGCAAACTCTACGCAGAGTGAGTCAGAGGACAAGAGTGGGAAGGAGAAAGAGAGGAAAAGAAAAGAATTACATTTGATGACATCAATGGTGTATTAAAAGATGTTTCACCTGAAGTGACATGATCAAGTGGTCTTGTAACAAACTCCATACACCGACCCCGGCTTTGTCAGAAAACTCCACTCATTTAACTAAAAAAAAAAAAAAAAAAAAAAAAAAAAAAAAACTAAATTTATGAAGAGATATTGTTTATTTTCTTTCAATGCATACTTCTTCGCTGTCAAAACCTGGCACCCGCAAAAAACCCAAATGCAACTTGAATGCTAATGTAGCGGCTAATGTAGCCTCCAGATGCTAGCCTGCAGCTGAGATAAGGAGCAGGCTACAGAAATCTGGAAAGATCACTTCTTTCTGACTCCACTCCCCCAGATTCTTTTCATTTTTAAACGCTACAGACTTCAAATAGCTCCCTCTGGAGCCACAAAAGGTTTTATACAACTTGTTTCACATACATAGTAGTACTACTTAACACCTGCAAGTAGACTCTGTTGTGTAAAGTCGATGTAGTGAAGACAAAATGCAAAGCTACCTTTTAGAGATGGCACAAAAAATGCGAGTGGATTCAAACAGATGTGAAAACTCTATATCATATCTGTATAACAGTACACTATTTTGCATTGCATTGTAACATTTTAAATGACACCTAGCCCCCAGAGAGAGGGAATAACTGACATACCTTCTTTTAGGCCCAAAATCCACATGGTGTCCAAAGAATCAATGAGAGTCAAACCCAGTCCGAACCACTCGCCAAAAGACCTGGATATGGGCTTGAGCTCATCGTGACCCCAGGCGTACTCCTTATAGCCTTTCCACGCATGTCTGAAGGCATCACGCACCGCCTCCAGCCGGTCCACAGCTCCTGTTGAAACTGCAAATAAAATGGTCCACAAAGGAATGAATAAGAAATGAAAGTGTAATCTTAAAAGTCTGTGTTTCCTCTAGGATGCCCTTTCAACAGTGCACGTCTCATTTTCACATTATTTTCAGTAGAAGGAATATTCTGTGCCATGCATGGACAATGATGCTTTGACCACAGCAGGGTTTTGTCCTACGAGTTAGAAAAGCTCAAACTTTTAAGTTGAAAAAAAAGGTTGCTGGGCTTTAAACAGCATACAGTATACCAGTAGAACTGGACAACGCTAGGAATCTGCTTGAGGGGAAAGGTTTCTCAGTGGACCCAAAGAGCAAGGAAAGTTTAAACCTTTCTTTTTTCCAGAAGGAACAGAACAAGAGAAGAGGATCTTAATGATAGAGGGCTGGAGAACTATAAAGAATGGCAATTCAATCTTATGGTTTCTGCATTTTACCTAAATAAGTGGAAAACGTTGGACATTTTGGACTGTTGGTCAGACAAAACAAGACATGTGAAGATGAAAACTTATGTTTGTTTCTGACATTTTATCAATTAAACTATTTGTGTATTATTTAGAGAAACAAACAAGAGATAAATGGATAATTGGTTGCAGGGTTAGGATAAGGTTTTGATGTTTACTTGCTGTTATAAAGCAGTTAGTAAAGAATTTGAATACAGTACGGACCTTCTGGTGGGACAGGGTCACCTGGGTTGGCTGGGGCTGGGGGCGCCGCAGCTTCTTTCTCATTGGTCGAGGGTGGAGGCTCTGTGGCCTGGTCAGCTTCGATCAGTGCTCCTCTCCAGCTGCGAGACCAAAGTTAAAACCCATATTACCATTTATTTATAACCGCTTCTCTTCTGCAACAAGGGCTACAGGGATTGGGTGCAGCTGGAAAATGCTTGATTCCAATATTCTGAATAATGTCATGTTAACATGTCATCTGCTCATCATTCTTAACAGTTGCAAAACCTTCTGTAGGTGGGAAGAAGGAAATCACCTGACAATCTTCTTTTCTTTGTCCACCTCTTCTCCTTCTTCATCTTGAACCACCTCTTGCACTTGCTTTTTCCTACCGACTGTGTCTGAAATATTTCCATCTTTCGGCAGGCTCGGTGGACCTCTCTTGTTTGGGAATGTCTTATTCTGTGGATGAATAAGCTATTAAGTCTTTAAATATATAGTCTACATAGATTACTGGTATCTAGAGTGATCTTTTATTACCATTTTAGCAAACTGAACAACAGTTGGAGCTGTCACATAATCATAACTGAAGTTCAAACGTGTGGACCAAAAATAAGTACACAAGCACAAGAACAGGGCACCCCGTCAACAATGATTTGTCACCAGTAATGGATGTAACCAGAATTCGGTGAAATTCCAATTTCAAATGTGTGTGTGAACATTGTGAAGGCCCCTGTATAGTATACTTGTGTGTTTGTGTTGTGCTGCATCACTTAATTGCTTTTCCTCAAAGGTAGTCTGGGAAGCCTGATTGCAGTCATTCAGCCAGATTTGGAGCACCTGGGCCCAGCGTGCCACAGGCTATAAAAGGCCAGATTCCAGTCTCTCTCACTCTCTCTTCCTGCCAGCGCCTGCAACCCTTTGTTAAGACTATTTGTTAATTTTTTTTTACTTCTTAACACCTTACACTACATTATCCACATACACCCACAAGAACATTACTGATGTCACTGAAGAACCCACCTCACACTTACATTTTGTTCTTTAATTTATAGTTTGTTTGTCAAAAATAAGCAACTTATTATTTCCATTCATGTTTTTGTCATGGTCAAAGAGCTGGGTTATAACAACATTCATTATTCCATTGCTACAAATATATGAAAGCCTAATACAGAGCAAAAACAGGGTCAACTGTACAAGTCATCTCTAAATTCACATGCAGCACTGAATTAAAGAGAATTCATCAAGTATTGTAACAGCTGTTTGTATCCAGCGGTTTTGTTTTTTTATTAGGACACTTGAGTTATGTGTATATGTGTCTGACTGTAATTAACATGACAGATCTATGTAGGTTCAACATTCTGGTTAGGAATTGCAGTTGCAAATGTGCCAATCTTGTCCGACTCTAGCACGTTTACTTTTTCGCTGATGTTGAGTGATGTAAAATAAATAAACACAACTCTAACCTTAATGGGAGGTTTAGCCAAAATGGGGACATTTGGTGCTCTGGGCCCCACCACAGCATCTGCACCCGCATCTGGATCCACAGCTGGCCCCATATGTGGCCCTGCCACAGGAGGAGGAGCTTTGGCTTCAGCTTGATACAATACAGACTTCACCTCGGGAGGAATATCCTTCACCTCTCTGTCATTCAGCTCCAGCCAGTCCTCCCGGTCAGAAAACCCTAAACACACAGAAGAAACAACATATTGTTAAAAATAGACTCTTCACAGAGATGGCTACAGAAAGTTGATTTCCTTACTCTACCACCCCCCTCCGGACTAAGTCTGAGCTCCAATACATATATCATCCTTTAGCCTCAGATCAAGTCTGAGCAGGCATACATATCTCATCCTTTTCCAAAAGCTCAGTTTTCCCAGTCCACACAAAAACGCAGATTTATCTACTCTGGACCGGGATTTTCAGAAAGCTCAGTTTTCGTGTATGAAAAAAAAAAGCTACCTTAGTGTGGACGGAAAGCCATAACGAAAGGAAATAGAAGCATTTGCAGATTTAGCCATCTTAGCGCGGACGTGGTCTGAAAATCAAAATATGATGTATGTAGAAGTATACAAGAGCTTGAACAAGCAGGTGTGCAGAAACACAAATGAGCCAAAAAACAAATCTAAACAGAGATGAACCATCAGAGCGTCTCATGTGGCATTTTAGTAATTCATTGCAACTTCTCATCACTGCCAAACACAACACACACAGGCCATCCAACTCATCAGAGTCATGCAGCAATACCATTACAGTGAGTTTAGTGTTTACCTCTCCACTGTTCTGTCATGCTGGGATAGGAGAGCAGTCCAAATATGAGCAGCAGAGCCAGCAGGAACAGGATGAGGCTTCGCTGGAGCCGAGACAGCTGCTTCCATTTCTGTAGGCACATATAAAACAAAGCTAACTACACTGAAACATGACCAACAGCTCTGGATACAAATCACAAGCGTCTGTCAGCAGATTCCAACATCTCCAACCCCCTCTCAAAATATCTTACAAATCTGTTTATGCTTTTGAAAGTAGAGTGGCTAAGGGAAAAGCGTGATGGCCTTTCTGGTCTGGCTTACCTTGTATAATCTCAACATCTCTCTCCACCCGATGCATTAAGCCAAGTGACAGCTCACAAATAAACAATGCAAGCCCAGCAGTGCAGAGGGAGGGACAGAGGCAGGGTCTCTTAGGAGAGAAGGCTAACACGCAGAGTGGTACCACTCGGTTGCCTGCTCTAATTAACACCTGTGCAATACCACGAAACTATTGAGCCATCGTCTGTGAGCTGTGAAAGAACACACAACAGACTTCATCTCAGGGGACGTTTTCTTTTGCTATAGCTCATTCACCATCACAGAATCTACACATTATGTGCAGTCCAATGGTGCTGTTTTATACAAATCTTCAGGAGACATTTTATCAACCAGGCATTTGTGGTAGGCCTATAGCATAGCGAAGAAGATAATTATTCATTTTCTCCATCTGCGCTTGGCTGGAGGAAGGGAAACTCACTCGGCAGACCTACACTCACATGACAATGAGAGATCCAGAGCTTCTACCTGACTTGCATGTCTTTGGGAATATTAAAGAAAACCAATGTTGAGAAGTCCTGAGGACATAAACGCTGAGCCAACAAGCCACTCAAAAGGAACATGATTTGCACAGGTGCACGGGAGGGCTGGGCCTGATCCGACGTCTCTGATGCTATAAATCTGGCTTTATGGAGGAACTGTCTGTTGATATACTGCAGAAATAAAAATGTTACAGATCAGTCGATAAGAGCGCCGGTTTGCCTTTTCAATTCAGAGAACTCAAATAAAATCCCTTTATGAAAGCTGACCGTGCCGTTTAGCTTTTTTTTTTTCTTTCTAAAAAAAGAGGTGACAGAAGTAATCGTGTTGAAATGAAGATTAAAGAAGTGTTTTTGAATACCAAATTAAAATAATCCTTAATACTACTGAGGTTTTTTGTTTATGATTAATAATTTTTATTTGTATTTATTTATATTTAAACACAACAACTACTTAGTGTTTTAAGGATTACAAATGAATGAAAAAATTAATTCTAAACCATTTTTTGGGGGAAAAATAAAAGTGGGCACTAATTTGACAATTAAGTGTTGAGAGATGGCATCACATATAAAGCAGATGTGTTGGAAAAAACAGATGTGTTGGACCACATATGATAAAACTAAAGGGGAACACACACCAGCAGTGTATAACACAAATCAGAACACTTACACCCATTCTTTTCTTTTTTAAGATTATCTTTTGGGGCATTTTTAGGCCTTTATTGGCAGGACAGCTGAAGACATGAAAAGGGGAGAGAGAGGGGGAATGACATGCAGCAAAGGGCCGCAGGTCGGAGCCGAATCGTCAAGGAGTAAACCTCTATATATGGGCGCCTGCTCTACCAACTGAGCTATCTGGGCGCCTGCACCCATTGTTTTCTGTGCAAACCCTCATACTCGCGGTGTCTTGATGTGCATGACTGCAGGTCACTGTGCATCAGGATACAACACTGTCTTATTTCTAAGCACCGTTGACACATTTCAACTCTCCAGAAAAGCAGCAATTTGATCCCATTTGCTCCCCAGAACAGCACGTCCTGGCTACTGTTCCCTGACTACACTATGTTGCACTTAACACTAATAGCTGTTAGCAATCTCTCATTGCTTGGTGAAGAAATACACTTTTAATCCTTCCAGAAACTGACAGGCCGATGGCAAGCTTTTATACACACCTGACAAAGTGTGCATAATAACCATGGCCTGCTGTGTTCTGCAAAATATTGCAAAGCACCATGGTTAACATGTAAGCAGATCACTTTTGTAACATTGCGAAATGACCAAGGCCTATACTCAAGGCAGACAAAAATCTAATGGCTTGTATTTGACAAGGGATTTTATTTCTTTTATCCTTTAAGTTTTTCCTCCCTTTCTTTCTCTGAGAGTGTCATTCATTTGTGAAAAAAGTAATATATGCTGAAGTCTCTTTTTAACAAAAAGTCATTAAGTAAAGTTTCTATCTCTGCAGAAGAAGTTTTCTTCTTGCTGCCCTTAAAGGAACACGCCGACTTATTGGGAATTTAGCTTATTCACCCTAACCCCCAGACAAGTCGATACATACCCTTCTCATCTCTGTGAGTGCTGTAAGGCTGTCTGACGGCTCCAGCGGCATCAGGCCAGCACAGAACATGCAGGTGAATGGTTCCAGCAATCCTACTGCTCCGAATAAGTGACAAAATAACGCCAACATGTTCCTATTTACATGTTGTGATTTATAGAGTCACAGTGTGTACAAAAAACAACGTAACATGAGACACAGCCATCTTCTAACTGTAAACAAACCGGGAACTATATTCTCAGGTGGAAGAATATAGTAGGCCCATTATGAGCAAACTTGTTAGACCAGTTGAACAAGAATAAAAGAGGAAATCCGTGAACAAAGCAGGAAACGCCCCCCGAGGATGGCATTTTTTTTCTCCTTTATTTTCCTCTTTTGTCTGAGTGTAACGTTACCTGCTGTCAAATGTCAGTGGCCTGTTGGTTTGTGGTTTGCACACGGCACTTAAGTCTGCTGCCCTTATATGGGTTTATTGGGGCTAATTTCAAATAGCCTGGCAGGCGCCTTCCAATTTAAGATAAAATGCAATTAATCAACATACCCAGGAGGGTAATAACAGACTCGGCTTTCAGCGCATGTCTCATCATTCCCACGTATGATTATCTTATTTTCCTCTTAATGCTTTGTGCAAGAACAAATAGAAGAGAAAAATAAGAAAACAATCATGCACGAGGCCCATTATGAGCAAACCTGTTAGACCAGTTGAACAAGAATAAAAGAGGAAATCCGTGAACAAAGCAGGAAACGCCCCCGAGACGTGAAATGATAAGTGCAACACAATATGCCAGTCAAACCATGAGTAGCAAAACCAACAGGAGATCAGGACAGTGATAGGACATAAGAAAGGAGTGAAAGGTGTAAGAAATGGCAGAGTATAGAAAACAAGACTAAAGAAAATGTGCAGATAGACAAGAGAGAGACGGTGAGGCGAATTGGTTTATCTCACAGTAGTGATCAGAGATGTAATGTGCTCAGGGGAGGTTTTTATCTGATGAGTTTGAAAGTTCAGGCTGCTCCACAACAAAGGAAGCGGAAGAAAAGAAGACTGGAACCTAGGAATTGATTTGTCTGAAAAAATGCGATGCATTTCATGAAGACAAAAATGCTTTATCTCAGTGACGTGGTCAGAAGCAGAAACAAGCAGCTGTAGGCTTCCAGCTGAAGCCTTTTTGCAACCATTCAGTGAAGGTTTACTGCATATAGTACCATGTTATGGCATGTACTGCGATAGAAGATATTCTCCATATCTTCCACCACCGCCATCAACCATAACTCTGCGGTATGGCAGTGATATGTATGGACCTACAGGTGTGAACACGAGTTTTTCTTGCATCCAACACAGGGTTTCAGTGTCAACGTGGTAAAGAGCCATGATATGGACACTGCCCTACAGGACCACTCACCCTCCAGCAGGACTGTCTCCGGTGTTTGCCGTTGTTGTAAGTGTGACTGTGCGGATCATTGAGCGTCAGAGAGATGAAGTCCTTTCTGGAAGGCGGATACATCCTCTGATCGGGGCCAGTCGTAGCTCATAGACGCTGCATTCAGACAAGTAAAACACACAGTTAGCCTGGCCGTGACTATCTCCTAATATAACATATTCACACTGAATTTCTAAAAATGTGAAAATTAGCTACTTTTGTCTGCTTTCATAACACTGTCAATGTAATACATTTGAGGGTTTTTGGACTATGGTGGTTTTGGAGGCAGAGGTTAGTAAAACACCACAATACAGAAATCCTGCTGGATGTCTTGATCTAGGTTTGGAGTCCATGCATGATGGTAAGGTGTAGTTATCTTTTCTGTTTTCTATCTAAACTAACAGGTACAAAGATGTCAGGGTATCAAGACAAAAACCAGGAAACATTATGTGTAGGAGCCACATATTGGATGTTGTTTATCGTCTTTTATGGTCATTTATGTTGTTTGTTGATTATTGTGTTGTGCACTGATATGGTAGGTGGTGGGCGTTTTCATCGCGGTTTGAGCGGAAGTGATAATCTATTTGTTTGCTTCACCTGTGCACCTGGGTTTTTTGGGCATTTACAGACAGGGGGTGGGCCTGGGAGCGAACACTTTCTGTTGATCGCATCGCTTTTGCAAACACCTTCATGAATTGTTTCCAGATTCCACATTTCCAGAGAAGAAGTTAAGAATTGTCACTGCTTGATTTGAGGTTTTATCTGAACTGGAAGAGTATCATTTGCCACTCACAGCAGCTGCACTGATCAATGTACAAGACTGAGTTTACTGTCTTCAACACAGTAGCATGTATCATATAAAATACAGCAAGGATGACTGCTGATTTGGTGGGCTTTTTGTAATGCAACATGCACACGTATACACGTCAGTTGTGTTATTTATTTCATTAGCCATTCTGTATTTTTATAGATATAGATATAGATATATATATACAGCTTACAACACTGTTGAGATACAAACTTAGATGCATTCATCGTCATCTGTCATCTTCAGCACCATGGACAGCTGACGTGCAAATGGACGTGCGCTTAGTTTTTGAGTGATGTTTTAGGAAACGGGTGTAAAAAAAACTTACAAGAGCCCTTAGAAAAACGCTCTTAACATCAAATACCGATTGTTACCGTGAATAAGAACTGGACATAGCAGTGATGCGCCTTGCAGTGGTAACAGAGTCTATGTAAGGAAGCTTGATCAGAGATTACAAGTAAAAACAGCATCCACGCAAAGCTAAGGGCTAGGGCTGTAAGTCTTGCAGCTAGTTACTTCATCAAAAGTACACTTTACAATGGAATTATTTTAGGAATGCACTTAAAGAGCAAATGATTGCAAGTTATATGAAATAACTAACGTTAACGTAAGCTTCATTACCTAGTAAATTACCGTCACGAGCTTTTTCAGCAAAGGTAGGCTATTGTTATAATTGCCTTATTTTGTTATCTAGCTAGTTACACCCCTGCTCCACACATCACGGACATGCTGTTTAAACACACGGACTAAATCAGTAACAACTAGTCCGACATTAAGCTGTCTCCCCCCTCACCTTTGTGCCTGGTTGGTTGCCTTACAGCTACGTTATTCTCCTGGAAGCTAAGCAGCTGTTAGCTAGCTATGAGAGGCTAGCTTGCGTCTTCGGCTTGTTACTGAATGGAAAGTGACACTGCTCGGCAGTCAGAAGAACCACCATGTAACACAGTAGTCCGTCCGACTGTCACACAAGACGACCGGCTGCTACATGAAATGTCAAATAAATAAAACTGAAGAAAACATGGCTAAAGTTAACGTTAGCTAAACTAGCAACCAGAGACAGATGCGGAACAGCAAGAGCTGACGAGATGACGCTGCGCGTCATGTGACGTGTGCACGTGTTGGTTGTGACGGTATGAGCGTTAACCCTTACCAAGCCTGCTGTCTATGTTCAACCATAGACTATATTAATATTAACAGTCTATGTGTTCATCACAGCGTTCACAGATCAGATGTAATGACACAACTTTGGCTCTAAATTCCAGCTGTCCTTAAAAAACTTTTTAAATATCCCTAATATAAATGACCATCTCCTTTTAAACCCATGTAAAATTAATTAGATTTCAAACTATTCTCTATAGCTGAGTTGTATGTTTGCTTAGAGACACTTTTTACATTTTTGCATGCTAACTAATATTTACAATATGTGAAAGTTATAAAAACCATGTTGCAGGTTCTGCAACACATTCAGATGTTGGCCATCATCAGGTCAAAATGTAATGTGTCCAATACTTTTATTTACTTTTTACCAAATAATTACAAAACTATTGATAATAAAATACACAGTCAACATTTGGTTATGTATTTTTTTTTTTATTCAGCTGACAAAATTCTTTGAATGAGCTAATGGTGGGATCACACGAGAAAGATGTCCAGCATGTCATTTCAGATTTTTTAAAATGATACTTTACTTGTTTAGTACAAATTAACAATGATCAGTCTCAGCCAGCTAAGGCAATCATATGGAATGATGATATGACAAATCTAAATATAAAGAGAAAACATGAAATATTAAACCCCAGGCTAGAATTGCCAACCCACAGCAAACATTTATCCAATTCCTCTAGTTAAGATCAAGTACATTTCTTTCCTGTTATATATCAGTGGCACGCCTCATCTCTACCTCTGAGAATTTTGTTTAAGAAAGAAAACAAGTTTTGGTGTTTTCCAGCTGCTGAGCCGACATAACTCCTTGAGATCTCACTCAAATGAATCCTCTACTCCCTGCAGACAGTGCACACTGCACACCACTCATCACGCACTGCTGACCGACTCAGACGCAAACACCAAATCCTCATTCTGCTGAGAAGCTACAGGGCTTGCTTCTTTTCTCTGGACCCAAGCACTCCGATCGAATGAAGCAGAAATGAAGGTTGACAGCAATTACTAACTGCTAAGTGGGTGGTAATGGGCACTTTATTTTTCACCAGGGGGCCAAAGAAGCTCTGCTGGGCCGGGGGCACTATTCTTGCACTTACTCTACAGCCAAACCTATGCACGATCTTTACAGTGAAAGAAATTACAGTATTGTTCTGGGAGGAAATAGATGGATCTGTAGACGCTGGGTGCTTAGCTTCAGTCTTTGGTTTGCATGAGAATAACCGAAAAAGAGAGAATCTCCTTAAACACACGTGAATTTAACATTTCTACAGTTGAAACTGTAAATAGTCCAATGAGATCTAATGAAAATGTGGTAAAGTATTGTACAGTCATCACAAAATGGATTCAAGCAGCAGAAACGTTTCTATCACAGACCTTCAGAGAAATTGGGGGTTAATGGAAGCCTCATAATCAGACTGAATTACCATTTTGTGTCACTTCATTTTTTAGTCTTACATTGTGTTTATGTTAGATGATTTTTGTTTGAAAGGCAATACTTTACCACCCCATTTTTTCTTTGTGATGGGTTGATGCAGCCTGTGGCTGTATAATAAACATGCTTATACGTAGTATTGTCATTTAAAGTGTAATGAAGATCTACGACTAAAACTTCTTTAACATTTTTGGATAACAGTGTGCAGGAGTTCGAATGCTCTAGTGAGTATTTCTGGAAGCAGGACGGTGTGTGTGGGATTCTACAGAGTGTGTGTATATGGTAATGGAGGAACATGTCACTCAGTGCAACAGAGTTCCTCACTCGTGTGTTTTTAATAAATTTGGAACAACAATGTAGCTCAATGGCAAGGTGGAAGAAGATATACAGTATGAGGTTTTAGATACACACAATATTTGTTGGTTGAACTAATTCAGTGTTGATTTTGGTCTTTTCATGGATTTTTCTTTAAACATTTCCTAAGCCTTGTTTTAATGCTAAACTACCAAACTGACCAACATACTGCGGCAACAGCAGCTTCAGTGCCCATGTGTATCTCATGAATGTATCATACCTGAGACGTAAAAAAAACAAAACATACAATAACATGAAACTGTATAAAACAAAATGTTTTGTATTACAACAAAATGAGGAACTGTGCTGTTGACAACTGGAAGCACCAAGACAATGTGAGTGTCCACTTCTATTGTTTTTAGGATTAAAGAAATGGTCTTTCATATAAAACGTATTGGCACCATGAGAAAAGTGACACCCTGAGGTCACTTACAGTACTAAAGTGGTGGACAGCGAGTCAGATTACTGGCCGCCAGGTCACATTCGGCCAATGGGACCACAGTAGCTGTGTCCCCATGCAGAACACATTGTTAGGAGGTCAGCTAGGACAGTCTGGCTTTTATATAGACAATGGGCAAGCTATGACAGAAGCCCAAAATATATAACAAAAATCAAACAGAAAAAAAAACATGTATATAAAAAGGATAAAAAAAAAAACACATACATTTTTAAATTATTCAATACAAGATAAATGTCTCTGTAAACAAATTTGACTTCTCTGTGAAAAAAAAAGCCTGGGTACGCTTGTGTCCTCCCAAATTCATGAATACGGAGTCATTCAACTTGAGAGATTTAATCCCCTGAAAACAAGGAGAGAGAAAAAGGAAGGGACATCTTCTGTTCCAGTTGTCCTCTAGGTGTCCATGAGATGAACAGAGGTCTGTGTCCTGGACCTGTGAGTCTTCTGGGACAGCAGTGTTTTCTAGCGCCTCTAGCTGAAACACACAGGTCCGACGGTGAAGCCAAACTGGTGTGTGAAGTTTCCACCTCCCATTGGTGCTACATCTCTCAGGGGGAGCAGATGGAGGTCCTCGAACTCAAACACAGACTCCCGAGGTCCAGAAATGATCTCCTCTCCAGGCTGACACACAGGAAACACAATAGTTATTTATTTTACATTTAATTGCTATGACTCATCACTTTTTTTTAATGTGACATTAATACTTAATAGTAATACTGAATATTTGGTTTCATGATTTGTCTCAAATGAGGCTGCAGCTAACAATTATTCTGTATTTCATTCCGTCCTATGGAAACCCTGAGAGGCAAGATGCGTTTTCTGACTGTTATCTTAAATTGTTCTCTTTTCTGTGTTTATGACTTAAGAACAGGTGGTTTTGCCAGGATATTTTTTCTATTTCTTTTGTGGGAAAAAAAGGTTTGCAAGGTGAATTTTGACCAGCTGCAGTCGAAAAGTGAAAAAAATTACCCCACTAAGTCCTTCCCTAACCACTTTTCCTTAACCCCGATGGTAAACGTCACGAGGTCAAGGAAAGGTGTGAAGGAGAATTCAAAAGGAATTAGGACAATACAACCGCAGTGAAAAGGAGAATCCGACTTCCACTCGGCTGCGTAATCAAGCGACGGTGGATGTTATTGACGTGGGTCTGCCGATGAAACTACACTTTTCTGAGGTGGACTACTGAAAGGCATCTGGATACTTTGCCCTGTGCGTTTTTTTACCATGTTTAATGCAGGCTCTATAAACGTGGACAACGCGGTGGAAAATATTACTTCATCACCATTTTATTTCCCATCTTATTCTGCATTAATTATGTCTGTTCATGTAAAGCAGCCACTGCATGTCATTTCGTCATTATAAAGCACTGAGCTGTAGGCTTCTTGTATAGGTGTTCTGCGAATAAAGTTTATTATCATTGTTGTTTGCTCACACACACCCTCCTGCCCACCCATTTTTATCCACATGCATCCCAATTAGGATTATTTTGTGGAAATAATTGTTACATGTATGCAAGATAAGCAGAATGCGTAAGGCCTATGAGTCTACTGTACATATTCTATGTAAAGAAAGTACAAGTAGAATAGTGTGCAGATTGATTTTGCAGTGCAACTGAAGGAGAAGAAGAATGGAATAGTTCAAACTCAGCTGGAAGAAAACATGAATGCTTTTAGTCCTATTTAGAACATGGGGTAGTGGTGCACTTCAGCCTCTTGTTGCTGAACTAATGAAAAGTATGAGTACAACAACACACACTTGATTAATCCTGGCAAAACATAAATACATTTCACGTGGCAAAACCTTTTTTCCACACCTGTAATTACGGAATTTAGAAAGATTATCCTGGCGAAAAAATACAACTTAGAATGCTCACTTCATCATCCTGGACCAAACCAAAAAGATGTATATAAATGCTTTTAGTTTTTCCAACTATTGTAGATCTTTTAAAAGTTCTGAAAATATTTTTCAAATAAATATAATTAAGTTGCAAAAAGTTAAATGTTGCTGACTATTTACAGGACAGTTAAGATTTTTTCTCAACAACATTTTATAAAACCGCAGTAGCAGCATGACCCGTACTTCCTCTCAAGCCTCTCAAGCGAACCGTAAAAAGGGACATTTAGAAAACTTCCTACATACCACACAGTCTTTAAGTGCTCCGAGGTAACTTTGCTTCCTTGAGTCCGTGAGGAATTTGACGTCTCTGTCTGCCTGGCCCAGTCTGTGTCCTGGCTGGCATGAGTGGGTCATATTCTGGACGGCAGTGCTACTGTGCAACCTCAGAAAACGCATCTGGACCACATTAGCACCTGGATAGTAAAACTGGGAAGGAAGGTATAAAAATGTCTTGCATTAACAATGTCAGCTGGTATGAAACAACAGCAACATATTAAAGGTAAAAACAAACAGTAAGTGAAAAATTGACAAAATGTCTGGAAGAATTCTTGACAGTATAGTCTATCGTTTTGTTTGTAATGTGTAATGTGAAAGGGGTCAATGTTTGGTTTATTTGCGGCACATTTAGCGTGCATTCACACACACTGCGGCGGTCTTCAATTATTTTGAATGGGGGTGGTGCGATTAGGCTGTGGCGGTGGAGGCCGCAGGGGAGAGCCAAAAACTCCTGTAATAACTCCTCATGTAACCGCCGATCAGACTGTCTGTTTTGGGACAGTCCCGTACCGTTATAGCCGGATCACTTTTGTTGGTCTGAACGTGCCCTTACAGACTCAACGCGTTAGGGTTTTCTTGGGATCTTTTTTACTTATTTTGTCCTATAACACTTTGCTTTTAGGTTTTAAAAAAATCAAATCAAAAATATGTTAGAATCTGTGTTTTCAGATTGTTGTGGATTTCTACTGCCCCCAAGTGTCCAATAACACCAATGAACACAGTTGTGATGGATATACTAATCTGTCATTAGAGAATTAAGGTGAATGTTGAGCTCTGGTTGTTCCCTTCACTCACCTGAAACCCCTGCTCCAGCTTGCTGAGCCACTGAAAGGATCCTTCTTCAAAAAATTCTTCCATCCAGGCTTTCATGGGCAACTGCAGGCAGACAAAAGAAGGCACACATTTTGCCAATCTGAGTGCAAGTCCTGCTTTCATATAATAGACTTGTGGAGGTCAACAGTGTTCAGACAGCTGCTGATGAACTCTGGATTAGCTTGCAGCTCAAGTATGATCTAGAGGTGAACCAGCTACCTCTGTGAGCGATGCGTTCACTTAACGCTACCAGAGACCAATTCATTAATTATTCTTTGGTTGAGTCTGTCAATTTCTTATGTAGTATCGACTGTATTAGAGTGGAGACAGGTGTGTTTTGTGTTTTTATATGGACTGCAGTAAAGAAAAGGACAATAATAATGAGAACGGAGATATATATATATATATATATATATATATATATATATATATATATATATATATATATATATATATATGACAGTATGACAGCACAATTATGTTAAAGTCAGACTAAACAGTAGAGACATAAAGTTAGTGACCGGACTGAGCAATCATTCTGCAGGTATCTTAGGTTTGCTAACATTAGCCACCATAATCTACCATTCATACCAGACTATTATACCAGAGTATTGGGCTGTAGCAGCGAAACCCCCGGGTGTATCGAATTGAGCAATATTAACACATTATTACAATATATTTGGTCCAACACTTGTTAATGCGATCTCATTTTCTTTTCTGTTTTGTAATCACTAGCATTGTATTTTTTATACAGGAATGCTCTGGTAACGGTTTAAGGGTGAAGAAATTATATTTATGGTAATTCCTGAAAGTCCTGAAACTTCAGGGTGGAACAATTGGGGTGTGTGTGTGTGTGTGTGTGTGTGTGTGTGTGTGTGTGTGTGTGTGTGTGTGTGTGTGTGTGTGTGTGTGTGTGTGCGTGCGTGCGTGGCAGACAGCTGATCTCAGCAATGTTAAAGTCAGTCAATTAAAGGATTTCCTCACTGATACTATAGGAATGATGTTCAAACTACCAAAATAAGATTTAGGCTGGAAAATTAATTTTCCTTTTCAGATGACTGTGCAGAAGTTCAAGTCATCACTGCAGATCGTCTTAGTCATCACTACGGAACTGTGAGGTGACTGACAAAACGGGTACGCCATTGATCCAGAATTGCAATTTCCTGTAGCCTCTCTGAGGTGATGTCTTCATACCTGCGAGTGTCGGGGATGAAGGCAGGTCTGTTTTGATGTTGAAGAGAAGCTGCAGTAGGCCAGCAGAGCATCCGCTGGGCTGCCCTGGTTGGGGTCAATGTAATAAGTTCCTGCAGAGAAAGGTTAGCGAGAGTTCAATGACATCTGCAGGGATGGACTCATTGGGTCCACGCTGACATACAGACCCAAGAAATACTGGAAGCAAAACCACTCCAACATACTGGACCAAAGAAATACGAGAACACGGAAATATGATCACAGGTAGTTTGGATCCTTCACCTATAATATTTATTGAGATTCAGGAGCATTAGCTACAAATCTGTGAAAAATATTGTACTGTATTAGTAGCCTAACATGTTTTGTTTCTTGTTTTTTTACGATTACTTTTTCTTTTCTCTCTTTCTTTATTCATTATTTTTTTTCTTAATTCTTTGTATATGTAACACTGTAGTTGTTTCTTCCATGTGCTAAACAAATAAATCAACAGTGATTCATGAAATATAGATAGGAGTTCTATCAAAATGTGTTGCATGGAGACAAATTATTTCTTGATACACCATGTTTTATGTGTCTGATGCCACAAAAGAATTACAATTTTCATTTCAACTTTTATAACAAACAAGCAGACAAAACAATATATTGATAAAATATACAGCGTCTGACTTTGAAACCTTTGCTAAGAAAACATGCGTACATATTTTCTAAACTAAGCTGTTTATCCATGTGATTAAAGATGCTGCTGAGAATAAAAGGTATCCTGTTTTAGTGGCTGCTGTTAGGACAGAGAGATTTGACACCAGCTGTTGGGTATTGTTTGCAAAGTGGCAGTAAGGATGTAACAATAACATTTCTCTTGATTAGTCATACAAAATTCACTTTAGAAAAGGCAATGTTTACTTAAGCACATGTGCTTATTGCTTGAAAAAAATCCACTTAAATCTTTTACCATAAGTGATTGCTCAACTCTCTGTGACCAGAAAGAAAACTGCCTCTTGTACATTCATATATTTTGTTCCAGTGGCTAATAACACAATGCTCATAACTAAATGTTGATGTTCACATCAACAGTAAGCTGAGAGGACATTTTGAGGTATTATACTATAACATGAGCCAAGAGTGTATCTTTGAAGTGTGATTATGCACATTTTCTGTTTGTGGTTAATGTGTATATTCATAATTTATAGACACGTTTACCTTTCAAGTTATTAATATACATTTTTAAAATACTTTTATTTTCTAACCAATCCAAAAAAATCTCAAACTGAGTGATTTAGTATTTGACAGCTAAAATTATAAATATACCAGATCAATTTGTTTTGTTGGATTTTAGAAAAGCTCACATGGAGGATAATGCACACGTGTAACAGAAAGGACAGCGTCCAGGACTATAACAGTACCAGCTCGGCCATTCTGAAATAATTCCGAGTGGATTTATTTACTAGTGCTATTTGATTGTTTGGGGAACTGACCGCTGCTGTATTCGGGGTGACAGAGCCAGAGCTCCAGGCAGGTAGTGGCAGGGTGCTCCTTGCTGCCATCAGGAGGATCCAGCAGCAGCCGAAGCTCCTGCTGCAGAGAATCTAGCACAGTCTGGACCACATGGTAGTTGGGCTTATCGGACATATACATCAGGTCCTGGACATGGAAAGAGAATATAAAACTAAAAACACACACACAGACAGTCTATTGCATTGCAGCCAAGACAGATTTCAAATGCTCGATGATAAATGCTTTTGTATTTGGAACCCCACGCTCAAAATAATTTCATTGGACCGTGAAGACATGAATCACTTGCCTTGAGTTGAGTCAACGTCATGTTTAGTGACTGTCCTGGGGGTCCAGGAAGCCCAGGTGGACCCTAAAACAAGACACAAAAACACAAGAAAGATGCACACATTGAGTATTGTAATAAACACTACAAAAATATCAATATTAGAATCCAGATTTGAAAAGTTTTTGTTATCCAAAAGAAGAAATCTATAGTAAAGAAATGTCTCTTGACATGGCTATTAAAATAAATGTGTGGTACAGTATACACTGACAAATAAAAACATCTTAGATTCATGGAACTGAGTGATGAGCAAATGCAATAAAAGCTGTTAATTTCTTGATTTTTGTGCCTTAACAGTGCTCAACAAGCAGTGTTGGGTGTATGTAACGCATTACAGTAACGCAACTAGTTTTTTCAGGTAAAAAACGCGCTACTACTGGAAATATAATGAAACGTAGTTCCTTTTTCAGTTTGGCGCAACGTTACTTTTCCCAGGGACAGATCTGACAGCGACACTGCCTTCTCAGCTGCGTGCTCACAAGCTCCACACGGGACGTGACAGAGGCTGGTAGCAGAGTAATCATGGCAAGCGAGAAGCAGCCAAAGACAACTTTTGAGAGTGTTTTAAGCTTTTTGGCTTTTTGCTGGACGGCCAATGAGCCAGGCAGACACAAAGCTGACAACCTCACAGATGGATGCAGTGGAGATGGCCTCATACATACATGCAGCGGACCGCTGTGGACTTGTGTCGGTCACATGGACACGCAAGAGGCTGCATGTGTCTACGACAACGCACGGACCACCGTGGCTGCGCGACCGGTACAAGTCGATACAGACATACATACACACTAACAACACACTGTGTAACACCGATGACCTGCCCATGTGCATTCAACCCGTGCTGGACTCGTTCATAATGAATCAGCAGTCACTCTGTGAGTAGAGACACTTCACTGATAAACCAGAGATTGGCTTCATGGTCAAAGATAGTTTTTGTATAATTAACTTCAGTCTCTGCCAGAGATGCCTGCTTTTAAAAGTAACGTAAAAGTAACGAGTAAGGTAAAATGTTACTTTCCATAGGGGGTAACTAAGTTAAATAACGGATTACTTTTTTAAGAAGTAATGAGTAACGAGCAAACACTATTTTTTAAAAGTAACTTCCCCCTTTAGCCGAGGCCCATGTCCCCTGAACGCTATTCTAAAACGCTATTCTAAAACCCAGGCAAGTTATAAACTAAGCAAACTGTCAGACACATAAGAAGTTGGCACACTAGGCTAATCTCATATCTAATTAAACTGATTTGTAGGCATTGTCAATGTATTGTATACATATTTGTAATGTACACACTTTGAATGTCCAGCATCTAGTGTATCTTAAGAGCTTTACATTAATATGATAAGCAATCAAACTTGAACTCAAGAGTGTTTTTGATCCTCTGTGGTAAACTTACCGGGAGCCCCCTCCTGCCAGGCAGACCAGGGAAACCTTGGTAGCCTTTCAAACCCTGCGGGGGAAAGGAAATGTGATAAGCACAACATGCAATTCTGCCCTGTTCTGTACGACAATACCACACCATTAACTATAAAACACATTGATATGGAAATCAAGACTGCTGCAAAATCCCATTACATTCGAATGAAAACTCCTAAGTGTGACAGCTTTATGATTATATGTGCCATCTACGTAAACCAGAGCCATCCTAGCGTTAACAATCCTCCGGGGCAGTCAGCGCTGCACATTAACGCTGAGTACGAGCTGAAGGGACTTTGATCTGTCAGGACAAGATTGCTTGAGATGATGATATCATACCTTTAATCCAAACAAACCCTGCAACAGAGGAGGAGAAGAAAAAGGGCATTAGCATGAGTTTTCCACTGTGAAGTGCAGTTATTTATCTTCTGCATTAAGAACCCATCAGCCACGGCTTCCTAAGTCAATAGATTTGTCTGCCCCTAAGACACAGTGGGCTGAACACAATCATAGTGTGCTGGTGAACTGTGCAGCTCAAGAAATGATTAGTTGACTGACAGATAACAATCTGCACCAGTTCTTATAAAACAATCCCATTTCCATCACACGCTCCACTTCTGTACTCAGACACAATCTTGACTCTTGCTTGAATTCAAAACTATGAAAATCTAAGACAAAAAGTAAAAATGCATAGCCTGAATAAACTTTGTATAGCAAATTTAAAATACAGTTGCAACGTTCTTTCCACAAAAGAAAGCAACAACATAAACTGCATAAAAGCCAACCTGAAAAACAAAATACTAGTTATAATTTTATAACAGCCAGCAACAACAAAAAAACCACAGTGAATAAAACATGTTGAATAATCTATCTGTAATGTACAGGTTTGTGAAAAAGCACTTTTCAAAGGGAATTAAACGATTTAAGATGTGATGCTGAATTCTGACATGAAACTTACAGGCAGCCCTGGCATCCCTGGTGTACCCCTCGGTCCTGGTAAACCAATATTTCCCTAAAACACAGAGAGAGACAGAAGAGAAGAGGAGAGGAGAGGAGAGGAGAGATAGAGAGAGAGACACACAGGGGGAGAGAGAGAGAGAGAGAGAGAAAAAAAGAGAGAAAGAGAGAGAGGAAGATACACATGTCAAAGTTGGACTTCATAAAAAACATTCAAATGTAGTACAAATTCAAGCTGCAAAAAATAAAGATAAACTACGATCTTAATTTTGCGTACCTGCTCTCCCTTCAAGCCCAGTGGACCAGGCAACCCAACAGGACCCCGAATACCCTGAAGAAAGATAAAAAAAATTAAAATTAATGTGCAATTATCTTCTGAACGGGATCTTCATTGACTGACACAGCAGAGGTACACTTTCCTTTTCTCTTTCCCACCTACAGTATAGTGCAAGATGCAAGTATAGCTGATGGATCAAAACACAGCAATTAAATAATACTAAAAGATTAATTATGGAGACAAACAGAACATGGAAGCATTACCAGCTTGAGGAAAGAGTGACTTAACAGACATATATACATTTGTATTGTACTCAAATTAAATAAATATCCATTTGAGTAACAAACATTCTTTTTTCCTTTTTTAAGATTATTTTTTGGCCATTTTAGGCCTTTATTTTTTATAGGAAAGCTGAAGACATGAAAGGGGAGAGAGAGGGGAAATTACATCCATCAAAGGACTGCAGGTCGGAGTCAAACCCGCGGTCCGCTGTGTTGAGGAGTAAACCTCTATATATGGGCGCGCGCTCTACCAGGTGAGCTACCCAGGCACCCAGAGCAACATACATTCTAAACAAAACATGTGATTATAGTATTTTCCCGTAGTTCCAATGAATCTCTTCTTGGGCTTTGCAAGAAGTTGCCAGAGTCTAGTTGTGGAGCACGTGGGGGCGTTTAGACTGGATTGGACATGAGACAGATAAAGATAAGATAGTAGATTGTTAACCAGGATTTAAGCTGTCTACAACTAACTGCCAGCTGGAATCAGTCGGCCCATTCTCCTCTGACCTCTAGCATCAACAAGGCATTTTCACCCATGTTTTTCTTTTTTCAGACCATTCTTTGTAAACCCTAGAAATGGTTGTGCGTGATAATCCCAGTAACTGAGCAGATTGGGAAATACTCAGACCAGGCCGTTTGGCACCAACAACCACGCCACGCTCAAAGTAGCTTAGATCACCTTTCTTTCCCATCCTGACATTCAGTTTGGAGTTCAGGAGATCGTCTAGACCTGGACGACACCCCTAAATGCATTGAAGCAGCTGCCATGTGATTGGTTGATTAGATAATTGCATTAATGAGAAATCTTACAGGTGTTCCTAATAATCCTTTAGGTGAGTGTATTCTTTAAGGCACCAGAATCAGAGCCCTCCTCCCCCCAAACATTTCTTTTTTTTTTTTTTTTAGCTACCCAGGCGCCCCCTCCAAGCATTTCTGACATCAGAATGGGCCTTTTCCACTGCTGACATCTTGACTTGTCACAGCGGGGAAAGCCCACGTGGAACTACCAACATTAAAGATGGCTCTATTCTATTAAGTGTCCAAGGAAGCCTCTCCAGTGAGCCAGTATGTACCAAAAACAAACCCTACAACTGGCACACCTAAATGAAATAGATAGAGCCCTTGTTAATGTTATTAACTACACCTGCTCTGACGTGTATCTACTGTAACATTGCTGGAAGCTTTACCTTCACACCTACAGACACAGTTACCAGTCATAATGTGTATCTCCTTATTAAATGTGGACAGCTCCTACCTTCATGCCATCAGCTCCAGGTGGTCCAGGCAGTCCCATGTCTCCCTTCTCCCCCTGGGGACACAGACAACACAGTCACGTCTCCAGCTTCACTCAGACAGCACACCGGCACAATGGAAAAGCAAAGCATACGGAGCCTGAACTGAGCCCAGCGGGCCAAAGCAATTTATGAGCCTCAACAACAGCCCAGTATTAATGGTACTTTTTATTTCAGTAGTTATCACTCCCGTTCACGTTGCTATGACGATCCACATGTACATATCAAGTTCAGTTGTGAGCAACTTTCATGCGGGGTCAGTTGTGAGGAACTTTCATGCGGGGAAAGAGAATGTAAAGTATCCACCATTGCTTTTGAGTTGATAACTGTCTTATTTATTGGTTATGACCTTGCTGTAAATTACGGCCTTCACGTTTTTTTTTGTCATACTTTAAAAAAAATGTCTCCCATGTTATGTATTTAATTATTATATTAGTTATGATGCTGTTATGGGCCCATATAGTAGTTAGGGTTCACCAAAAAACTCACATATTCCACCAGTACTGTTCTGTAATGAGCTATTATATTTGACACCTAAAATAGTCTTAGAAATTCATTTCTTGAAATGGTCTTTCTAATTTCTTGAAACTTGACTAAAAAGTTACAGTGATACAGTGGATAAAAAACGAAATAAATCATTTTAAAACTGGATTTTTCTAGATGAACCAACATAAAAAATACTACTCTATTAAAAATCTTAACTATTCACATTAAATGTTTCTTCATTTTCAAACAGCCCTGCTCTTCTTAAGAGACAAAAGGTACACTAGATCACTTGTAGCTACTGAGAAACTTTCAAAGGCATATAAATAAAAAAAAGGTATTTTTCAATTTTATTATTTAAAAAAAAAAAAAAAAAAAAAAAAAAAGCTGGCCTTGTTTACACAAGCTGAATCCAAAGAGATCCAGTTGGGTTTCATCCTCAGAGTCTGTGACAATTCTTGTTTACCTCTTTCCCCTTTCTACCTTGATCCCCTGGCTCTCCACGTAAGCCTGCGATTCCCTTGGGGACAAAAATAAAATAAATATAACAAGTGGTTATCAATTCACTGCCTGATTAAATGGACTTCAATTGGGAAACTCATTACTTTATTGATCTCTTCTCTCCAAAGCGGGACAGATGGCTGAATAGGTAGTTTCACAGCTAATGTGTGGATATATATATATGACATCAAAACAGATGTTAAGTGAACAAATGAATTGACTTACGATGAGCCCTGGCCACCCAGGGAGGCCGACCAGCCCTGAGTCTCCCTTTTGGCCCTGAAAGACAAAACACAATCTACTGTTGGCTCATACACTATATTAAACCAGACGTAAAGCCTGTGGCCTTGTTACCATATATCCCACCTTGGGTCCTCTGTCTCCCCTGGTCCCTCTGACTCCGGCCTTCCCCCGTTTCCCCTGTGGGAATGTTTTTTTAATTTGGCAAAGGAAAGCAAGAGGGCTTAGCACCAATCAACCTCATGTTTAATGTATGCATCTGTACATGCAGTGGCTGTCAGAATGGCTACTTCTGGCCATCCTCCCTTCCATCCCATTCACACACACACACACACACACACACACACACACACACACACACACACACACACACACACACACACACACACACCATACTATCTGTATGTAAAGTCCCGTTTTCAACACCACACCAAGGCTCTTTTCTTTTTCTTTTTTTTTCAAAAGTTGTAAAAAAGTAATAGCATTACTATTACAAAGAGAGATAATACCTGCATATTAATATTAATACCTTCTTGGATTCATCACATTATCTTTACATTATTTAGAACTGCATTCCACCTGCTAAATGTTCTCAAGACTGAACCAGAAAACTCTTACCCTCTTTCCAACATGACCCAGCTTCCCTGGTGATCCATTCTCGCCATCGTCTCCCTAAACAGGGAAACATTTATTTGGATCTTTTTTAACAAACTTCCAACTGGAGAGGGAGACATTTAGCCACTGCAGTGTTATTTTTATATTGCAAAATTGAAAAAGGAGCTGTCTGTACTGGTTAGTAGAACACAAGATGAAAAATGTTTCTTCTCAAATCAAGTGAAAAGGGGCATTTAGTTGGTTAGGAACTACCAGTACAGTGTATGTACAGTATGTGTTCCATAGAGTAACTAAACAACAGTTTTTGAGATGTTAACACGTTTGTATAGATGTTCTCTTCTAGAATGCAAATGTAACTGCTGCTACAAAACTAACTGTACCATTTAACATGATCTTGCTGAATAGTCTGATGCAAGTGACCATTTTCACCCCATTCATTCTTTGGTTAACATTCAAATGCATGTGGGAGGTGGGGACAGGCTTCAAATGAATAGTTTGACATTTGACATTTTGACATTTGGAAACACTTATTATTACACTATTTACTTTCTCACCAATATTTACATAATAAGCTCGATACCACTATGGTTAGCTATGCTAACCTTTAGACATAGCCAGGCTAGCAGTTTCCTCTTCTTTCCAGTCTTGATGCTATGCTAAGCTAAGCTAGTCAGCTGCTGGCTGTAGATACACATTCAACAGACAGACATGAGTGGTAAAGACCTTCCTACCTATCTAACGCTCAGCAAGAATGAATGTACTGTATTTCCCAAAATATTGAACTATTCCTCTAACCGGTTTCCATTTCGTGGTTACGTGTTTCAATGACTTTGTGAATTACGTAAATTACTGTATGTTGAAATTAAGTAGAATAAAATCCAAAATGGATTCCAACTTTAGATGTTCTGGAAAACCAGAATGTATAAAACATGTCAAATTATGTATTCAGATGTATTGGGACAAAAAAAACAAAAAGAAACTTACCTTCTCCCCAGACATGCCCTGGTTCCCCTCAGGTCCTGCTCTTCCTTTTACTCCCTGCAAAGCAATAATAGTTTTTAAAATAATTTTGCTGTTAAAGGTATAGTGCGTAGTTTCTGTCGCCCCCATGAGGAATTCTAAGTAATGACAACAAAACTGTCAACAACTGCATCAACATGATACACGGCTTCTGTGATCGCGCACAGCCCCCACCCCTTCTCCACACAGTTGCTAGTAGCCGAGAAGGACATGGAGGATTAAAAAAACATGATGGACTCTTCAGAAGAGGTCATTATCTTCAGTTTCTGCGTGGGAAAGTCGCTGGACGACACAACCTTCTGAACATAGTCATACTGAGAAATAGAGACAGATGTGTGGAGCTGATAGTCTAAATTAGCTTTGTAGCAAGTCATTTGGCAACGGCTTGAATGTAACGGACGTTCATTAATATCAAAAAGTTACACACTAAAGCTTTAAGATAACTTTCAGATAGGAAACCACACACACACACACACACACACACACACACACACACACACAAATGGTATAATTATAGAGCAGCTGGTGAGGGCAAAATGTGATTTCATCATCCACTGTGTTTCTGTGTTGTACACACTTACAGGAGCCCCTGGAGGACCTGGGGGACCCTGGGGGCCCATCTCTCCTGGAGGTCCCTGAAAAAGAGAAGAGGCACAAATAACAAGGTTAGAGTTGTTGAGGGGGGAAAAAAAAGCAATCGTCAGCAATTAGTTATTAACATCAGACCAAGTACTGCTCAAAAACTGTAGATTTCACCTCAAACCCTGGCAGAGCCGGAGGACCTTTGATTCCTGGCAGACCATCCTCACCCTACACAGGTCATAAGATTATTGATGTGTTTTATGAATATTTGCACATAGTAAATATAGATTTTAGTTTTTGCATTATAAGGTTTTCATCAAGAATATGTAACAACATGCAGACATGCATTTTGGTTTTATAAATGCCACAGTACAGTAGATACATATAAGAAAACCTCACTAACCTGTTCCCCTGGTGGACCTGGAGCTCCTGTCTCTCCCTTTAGTCCCTGTGGCCCCGCTTCCCCTTTAGCTCCCTGGTCTCCCTGAGGTCCAACTTTTCCTACTGGACCCTGCCATGTAGACATCACAAAAACATCACAAAAATGCAACACAATTACCTTGACAACTAAGTTATTAAGGTTTTTTTCTGTTATACATTTGGGCTAAAAATCAGATTTTAGTAAATTAAATTAAGTTTGAGGGCGAGAAGCTTGGAGACTGGATTCAACTGCAACTAAACGTCTTTCAGTTTAATGTAAAATAGTGCAGCCACAGACATCAAATACTGCACCACACAGACAAACGTCTGCCATCTAACCCAAGACAACATCCTCAGCTGTTGGTTATATGTTTACATGTTTCATGTTATTTTAGCAACAATAGACAAAAAAAGCGGGTGGATTTTGGTCATTTATTTTAATGTGATAAACAGTAGAGAACTAAACCAAGACTCCAGAGCCACAGCTCTGTGATGCTGTGAGCACTGGGCACTTTGAGCTAAATGCTAATGTCAGCACGCTAACATGCTGATGTTCAGCAGGAATAATGCTTAACATGTTCACCATCTTAGTTTAGCATGCTAACATTTGCTTAATGAGCATTAAATACAAAGTACATCGGAGGCTGATGGGAGTGTTGTGCAGGCCTTGAGTCATAAACCAAAGTATTGAACATATACAGTACACCTTTTGACCTACTGGTTGAACTAGATTAAAAAGTCAATGAACCCAGTGCCATGGAAATCCATCCATCCATCCATCCATCCATCCATCCATCCATCCATCTTCGTCCGCTTATCCGGTGTCGGGTCGCGGGGGGAGCAGCTCCAGCAGGGGACCCCAAACTTCCCTTTCCCGAGCAACATTAACCAGCTCCGACTGGGGGATCCCGAGGCGTTCCCAGGCCAGGTTGGAGATATAATCCCTCCACCTAGTCCTGGGTCTTCCCCGAGGCCTCCTCCCAGCTGGACGTGCCTGGAACACCTCCCTAGGGAGGCGCCCAGGGGGCATCCTTACCAGATGCCCGAACCACCTCAACTGGCTCCTTTCGACGCAAAGGAGCAGCGGCTCTCCTCCGAGCTCCTCACGGATGACTGAGCTTCTCACCCTATCTCTAAGGGAGACGCCAGCCACCCTCCTGAGGAAACCCATTTCGGCCGCTTGTACCCTGGATCTCGTTCTTTCGGTCATGACCCAGCCTTCATGACCATAGGTGAGGGTAGGAACGAAAACTGACCGGTAGATCGAGAGCTTTGCCTTCTGGCTCAGCTCTCTTTTCGTCCTGGCAACGGTGCGATAGATTGAATGCAATACCGCACCGCTGCCTATTCTCCGACCAATCTCCCGCTCCATTGTCCCTCACTCGCGAACAAAACCCCAAGGTACTTGAACTCCTTCACTTGGGGTAAGGACTCATTCCCTACCTGGAGAAGGCATTCCATCGGTTTCCTGCTGAGAACCATGGCCTCCGATTTAGAGGTGCTGATCCTCATCCCAACCGCTTGACACTCGGTTGCGAACCGATCCAGTGAGTGCTGAAGGTCGCGGGCCGATGATGCCATCAGGACCACATCATCTGCAAAGAGCAGCGATGAGATCCCCAGCCCACCAAACTGCAACCCCTCCCCACCCCGACTACGCCTCGATATCCTGTCCATAAATATTACAAACAGGATTGGTGACAAAGCGCAGCCCTGGCGGAGGCCAACCCTCACCTGAAACGAGTCCGACTTACTACCGAGAACCCGGACACAGCTCTCACTTTGGTCATACAGAGATTGGATGGCCCTGGTAGAGACCCCCTCACCCCATACTCCCGCAGCACCTCCCACAGTATCTCCCGGGGACCCGGTCATACGCCTTCTCCAAATCCACAAAACACATGTAGACCGGTTGGGCATACTCCCAGGCTCCCTCCAGGATCCTTGCGAGTGAAGAGCTGGTCCGTTGTTCCACGACCAGGACGGAATCCGCATTGTTCCTCCTCAACCCGAGGTTCGACTATCGGCCGAACCCTCCTTTCCAGCACCTTGGAGTAGACTTTACCAGGGAGGCTGAGAAGTGTGATACCCCTATAATTGGCACACACCCTCTGGTCCCCCTTTTTAAAAAGAGGAACCACCACCCCAGTCTGCCACTCCTTTGGCACCGTCCCAGACTTCCACGCAATGTTGAAGAGGCGTGTCAACCAGGACAACCCCTCCACACCCAGAGCCTTGAGCATTTCTGGACGGATCTCATCAATCCCCGGGCTTTGCCACTGTGTAGTTGTTTGACTACATCAGTGACTTCCGCCTGGGAAATCGGCGACAATCCCCCGTTATCCTCCAGCTCTGCCTCTAACATAGAGGGCGTATTAGTCGGATTCAGGAGTTCCTCAAAGTGCTCCCTCCACCGCCCTATTACCTCCTCAGTGGAGGTCAACAGTGTCCCATCCTTACTGTACACAGCTTGGATGGTTCCCCGCTTCCCCCTCCTGAGGTGGCGAACAGTTTTCCAGAAACACTTTGGTGCCGACCGAAAGTCCTTCTCCATGTCTTCTCCAAACTTCTCCCACACCCGCTGCTTTGCCTCTTTCACGGCAGAGGCTGCAGCCCTTCGGGCCCTTCCGGTACCCTGCAACTGCCTCCGGAGTCCTCCGAGATAACATATCCCGGAAGGACTCCTTCTTCAGTCGGACGGCTTCCCTGACCACTGGTGTCCACCACGGTGTTCGTGGGTTACCGCCCCTTGAGGCACCTAAGATCCTAAGACCACAGCTCCTCGCCGCAGCTTCAGCAATGGAAACTTTGAACATTGTCCACTCGGGTTCAATGCCCCCAGCCTCCACAGGGATGCACGAAAAGCTCCGCCCGGAGGTGTGAGTTGAAAGTCTGTCGGACAGGGGCCTCCTCCAGACGTTCCCAATTTACCCGCACTACACGTTTGGGCTTACCAGGTCTGTCCAGAGTCTTCCCCCACCCCCTGACCCAACTCACCACCAGATGGTGATCGGTTGACAGCTCTGCCCCTCTCTTCACCCGAGTGTCCAAAACATACGGCCTCAGATCAGATGAAACAATTATGAAATCGATCATTGACCTTGGCCTAGGGTGCTCTGGTACCAGGTACACTTATGAGCATCCCTATGTTCGAACATGGTGTTCGTTATAGACAATCCATGACTAGCACAGAAGTCCAACAACAAACAACCACTCTGGTTTAGATCAGGGAGGCCGTTCCTCCCAATCACGCCTCTCAGGTGTCTCCATCATTGCCCACGTGTGCGTTGAAGTCCCCCAGCATAACAATGGAGTCCCCCACTGGAGCCCCATGCAGGACTCCAGTCAAGGTCTCCAAGAAGGCCGAATACTCCGAACTCCTGTTTGGTGCATATGCACAAACAACAGTCAGAGTTTTCCCCACAACCCGCAGGCGTGGGAGGCGACCCTCTCGTCCACCGGGGTAAACTCCAACACAGCGGCGCCAGCCGGGGCTTGTGAGTATCCCCACACCCGCCCGGCGCCTCACACCCTGGGCAACTCCGGAGAAGAAAAGAGTCCAACCCCTATCCAGGAGTATGGTTCCAGAACCGAGACTGTGCGTGAGGTAAGCCCCACCAGATCTAACCGGTAGCGCTCCACCTCCCGCACCAGTTCCGGCTCCTTCCCCACAGAGAGGTGACGTTCCACGTCCCCAGAGCCAGCGTCTGCCGCCCGGGTCTGGTCCGTCGAGGCCCCTGACCTTCACTGCCACCCATGTGGCATCGCACCCGACCCCAACGGTTCCTCCCACAGGTGGTGGGCCCATGGGCTGGAGAGATGGGAGCCACGTAGCTTGTTCGGGCTGTGCCCGGCGGGCTCCGTGGCAAACCCGCCACCAGGCGCTCGCCCGACGAGCCCGCCGTCTGGGCCTGGCTCCAGACGGGGCCCCGGCTTCCTCCGGGCAGGGTCACTCCATCTCTACCTTGCTTCTTCATTGGGGTTTTTGAACCATTCTTTGTCTGGCCCCTCACCTGAGACCACTTTGCCTTGGGAGACCCTACCAGGAGCACAAAGCTCCAGACAACACAGCCCTCAGGTTCACAGAGACACACAAACCTCTCCACCACGATAAGGTGATGGTTCACGGAGAAGGCCATGGAAATCCATCCAATATTTATTGAAAAAACCACAAATATAAACCTCATGGTGACATGAGAGGAAAATTCAGGGCATCACCAAAGTCATAAGAATTCATCCTCTGGGAACCATGAATATCCGTACATACAGTATATCATAACAATCCATCCAATAGTTATTGGAATATTTCAGGCTGGACTTGGATGGTAGACAGACCAACGTTGCCATGCTTATGGTTTTTCACCATAGATAGACATGATGCACTTTCTTATGTTTATCTCGTTGCTGAGACTTTTGTTTAATTATCAGGGCTTCTAGCCTGGATGCCAGCCCAACTTAGCCCCGCCCACAACATTTGAGGTTGGTAAGTTCGGTCTGGACTTGATCCGTTGTGGAGCAACTATGCTCGGCTTTATACAATGATGGACAGATGATCAACAGTAATGTAATCAACCACGTCACCAAAGAGCGCTTGGGTTGAATTCATTTACAACAAAGATGGCTGCCACTGGAGAATTGAGATGTGTGGATTCCGCCATCACGTCTGTTATAGCGCATTCGTTTTAAAAGAGGAACAAGGAATCGCGATCACGTATGTATACACATTGCCACACCCATCTGCACGACACGGAAACTGCCGCCTCTGCCTTTGCTCTGTCGAAGCCTGCCTTTGACTTGCAGCTTCTGTGACGTCTGATTCAGTTGCTCTGATTGGTTGTAGGTCTATCCAATTGAGTGCAGAGGCATTTTCTTTCCTGTTTCGGTTGAAACACTCCCCATAATCACAGCCCAATGCCTCAAAAACTTGATGATGCAGTCTAAACTCAATTCATCCAGCAGTAATGCTGCCTGTAAAACGTAAATACCACTGTAATTAGCTAGATTTCTCTCTAAAGTGTAGTCCTGCCACGAACACTTAATTCACTGACGCCTGCTGTAACGGAACACAAGGGAAATCACGTATTTAAAAATGTTGCCTCCATTAACGGCACTGCTGGAACAGAACAGGGGACAAAACTAAAATACTGCCAATACAGGGCAATCTGCACGACAAGAGAACAACACATACAGGATAAGGTTTATTACGTTCAGACAAACGGGACTGTGAGGATAACTTTAGTGCAACAGATGGAATATTTGTGCGTACATCTGCATGGCAAACAAACCAAATAAAGTGAACGAATTTCTTGATACTCGAGGATACTTACAGGTGGTCCCAGCCCCCCTGCGTCTCCTCTGACACCACGAGAGCCAGTTATTCCCTATGTACAAGACAAACAGAGAGCAAATGGTAGTTCTCTCTCTTATAGCTGTACTGCAGACCATGTTGTGCAAAATGTTACGTGGAATCAAAGATTACCCGAGGGCCTCCTGACCCCGGAGGGCCGGTAATTCCCACAGAGCCAGACTCCCCCTGGAGAGATGGAGGGAAATTTGTTAGTGCCATTGCTTTGACATTCAACTTCATTTAACGTTGATTCAAGCAGAACACTGCAGGTGATGTAGGGTATGTAAAAAACTTTTATTGATATGCAAAATATCCATAAAGTAATTCTAAAATGTCAGCGACAAATATTGTTAAACACATTGTTTTATTCTGTTTTTATGTACTTTTACTTTTATGTACAATGATGATAATTAACAACATTCTGAGCATATGACAGTGGCTTGTTACTTAAAGGTGCTCTAAGCGATGTTGGGTGACGTTATTCTTGTTGACGTTCAAAGTATTTTCAAAGAAAACGAGACTAGCTCGCCCGCCCCTCCCTCCTCCTCATCCCGTCCCCTCCCCTCCCTTCCGTGCTTCAGCGAACTAACCCCCCAAAATCCTTCTTCTTTGTTATCGGCTGAACGCTGGAACACAGTTTGTTATGTTTTTGTGGTCCAGGTTGGCCACTTTGTTTTTGTTGGTGTTTGTGGACCCTGGGCTGTCTACAGAGACCGTGTTTTTTTTTTACAGTGTGTTCAGGGGACCGGCAGCTCGCGGGTAGTGAGGAGAGGTTATCTGTATGTGACAAAAAATGTTGTAGCCTAAAAAACGCGTGACATCGCTTAGAGTACCTTTAAAAGGAAAATAATATCACCTTCTGGCCCTGAGGTCCATCTGGCCCCGGGAGTCCCCGAGAGCCTGTGATTCCCTAAAATGAGCACAAACACACCACCGACACACTATAGACACTGACTTCAGTTTAAACATGTGTGGAGACAGGAAACACAGGTAAAAACAAAACAAATCAGTCAGATAGATCAATTAAATCCCAGCTGTAAACGGTTCATTAAAAGGCTTATTTAAAGGCTACTCTGAGCAGCATCTTATCGGTAGCATCAATACATCCTGGCAACAAACTCACCTGTAATCCCGCCAGACCTGCATGTCCCACCTCACCCATCAGCCCCGGTTCACCCTGTTCAAGAGATCAGGAACAGTTTCTACACATCAAGCTGACTGATCAGTTTTATATTCTCCTCATGCTGGTGATTAACTGAAATCTCAGATATGTGTGCTGGGTGGAGCTGATCACTATGTTTAATCTTTTCACCCATTGCTTGTGATTGTCTTTTCATAATGACAATAAGAAAAAAATACAGAAATTCACGGACTTATCCTTTAAATGTAAATACAGCCATGATTAAAAGCTTTTACTAAAGAACACTCTCTGATATGTTTTTATTCTAATTGCCCGAATCCAAACATTTGGAATGTTGGGAGTATATTGTATGATTAAAATGTAACAAAAAAAAAACCAAAAAACACAGTTGTCCCACAACTGCTAAGGAGTAAAGCTGTGCTCACCATTAGCCCATTGTGGCCCTTCTCCCCCTTTGGGCCCCTTTCGCCGTTTTCTCCCAGGTCTCCCCAAGGGCCTTCTCGACCAGACAAACCTGGAGGCCCCACCTCACCCTGCCGACAAAAGCCACAGTCTGATCAGAAACGGCTAACATCATTTAGAGTCAGAGCAACACAATCATCCTCCTCATTAGAGATGTGGACACAAGAAACTTTAACTCTCACCAGTTTCAACAAACTAAATGAGAGTAGTAAATGTACCTTCTCCCCTTCGGATCCAGGATCTCCAGGTTCCCCAGGATGCCCGACATCACCCTGCAGAGGAGGGAGGAAAAGGAGTCTGAAGTTGAGTAAAGCAGGATTTATGCTTCTGTGGAGGCTCCACGCAGAGCTTTCGCTGGGGGAATGAAACAGTACCAAGCCACGGCCGAATGGAACAATCACTTTTGCCTCGTCGTGTAGTTACATTTTTTCAGAAGTCAGGCTACGGCATAGGGTCCGTATCTCCACGTACCTATGTACATATCTACGTACATACCCACGGCGTCGATTTAACAAAGAAACATTAATTGGCCTGAACTTTCTTACCCACAGGTGCTATCTATGGGGGCATTGGGTTTCATCCCCCCAAAGTTAAAGAATCCTGATGCAAAGCACAAAAAAACAGGCTATATTATTCTTAATGTTGAATTAACATGATGAGGCATGGTTGGTTATATTGTTGCTCTGGATAATGCCAGGTTCTGAAAACGCTCACGCATTGACCAGGAGACTCATCTGATCTATTTTTCTCTGGTATTTTGCTTCTTTTTACTTGTTTATTTTAATCCAAGCTTCATCCCTGGAGCCCAAATGGATTCGTTTTTCAAGACTGATTTTGCATTTAATGAAAAACTGAACATTTGTGTTAAAAATACCAATAAGGCTTTCACTGTCCAGCGGCGCCAGGAATTTATAGGAGTACAGCATAAGTTACATGCTAAAGGCGTCCCAAACTTTCTTATTTATCTGGCCACCCTGAGAGTGACACGCGGAGGGAGAACGCTCACATTCACTACAGCCAAGAATGCTGACATGTTCTGTCGGGATCTGGATGTGGAGGATGACGTGACACCCACGCGAGCCAGAGGACGGCGGGGGGACCTCTTGTCTGGTGCTGGAGTCAGGGCTGGCGGACCTGGCCGCTGCAGATTAGCGGTATCTGGAATACTGTCCAAGTTTAACTCGAGGACACTGTATGTACAGTAAGTTTGGAAGCTAAGCTTTAAAGGAACATTTACTTAGGCTGAAAACATGATGACCGCAGACTGTTCAATTTATAATCTATGTTTATTACTCTCACTAGGCTGGTGTGCTTTTTACATAGCCTATTTCAGATCTTAACAGCTGGTTGAAACCTAGTATGTGACTTCGCAAACCATGCTGTAAAGAACATCTAATTAGACTGAAAGAACATGATCAACGTTCATCTTATAATCTATTATTATCTCTCTTATAATCTATTATGATCTCCTGGTTGAGACCTAGTTCTAAGGTTTTTGTAACATTATTCATGTTTAACATAAGAGTGCAATAGACTGGTTTCAATTAACCTGTGACAGACAGGAGGTGCAGTTTTGAGCTGGAGTTTTGTGTGAGCTGTTTGATGCGGCCACATATCTTACAGAGAGGGAAGGGGGTCTGCGGTCTCAGAGGGTTAGGAAATTTATTTAATTTTTTATTTAATTTTTTATGTTTCTACCACACTTCGCTTAGATCTAACAATTCACCCTTTGCTACAAATTTACCAGTGAATTCCGGTAGGGTACTCGAGACGTGTATATGTGTTAATTTTGAGGATGGCTGAGCTTTCAATCCTTTCAGTTAACATCAGGGGACTGAATGGGCCAATCAAACAAGCTAAATTCCTGGACTATTTAAGAAGGAAGAATGTAGACGTGGCGCTTATTCAAGAGTCATATTTAAATAAAAATATAAAAAATAAATATTTCAAGGTTGCTGCTTCATCTAGTGACGACACCAAAACCAAGGGCTCCATTGTGTTGCTGTCACAATACTGACTCAGTTTCGGAGCCGGCGTACATTTGGCAAGCCACTAAAGGATTTATTTGAGATTTCACATGTTCATTTGCGGTCAATTTGAAGAGAACAAGAGAGGCAAGGATTGCGGAGTTGTAAGAATGTTGTAAATCTCTGGAGCACTCGCTAAAAACATGTTTTTCTAAATCTACACACTAAGTCTAGCAGAGCTAAATGATTTGCTAAGAAGGAGAGCTGAATTCATAATGCACAGAGTGAGGCAAAATTACAATTTTAATGGCTGTAAACCAAGCAAATTGCTAGCTCTGAAATTAAGGTAAAGCGAGTCCAGAGCTGTTATTAACAGCATCCGCACAGACCCAGGTATTTCAACAAATCCTAAGGATATCAGCGCCACTTTCAATCCTTTTATTCAAAGTTGTATGAGTCCTCCTGCAACTCAGAGCCGACACAGGGCCAGGAGTTCCTAAAAGAGCTAAACCTGCCTCTTCTTGACCCAGAGGAGGCAGAAGAACTGGGTCAACCTATAACGTTAGAGGAACTTAAATCAGCATTATAAACAGTTAAAAAAGGGAAAACACCAGGGTTGGATGGAATTCCATCAGAACTTCTTCTACAATACTTTGATATATTAGGACCTATCATCTTACAAACTTTAACATCGGCCATAGAGATGAGCACTTTTCATCAACAAACAACACTGCACTAATTTCTGTCATAACCAAAAAGAGCAAAGATCTTACGGAGTGCTCAAACTACAGGCCCACCAGCCTCATTGGGACTGATATTAAGCTTTATTCCAAAGTCTTGGCACTGCGCCTAGAACGCTTTATTGAGAAGCTAGTCCACCCCGACCAATCAGGTTTCATACCAAAGCGTCATGCTGCAGACAATGTACGCAGATTGTTTCATGTAATAGAAGAAGCCAAAAACCTTCCAACAACGGCAGTAGTTTTATCAGAGGATGTAGAAAAGGCGGAGTGGAACTACTTGTGGCAAGTAATGGAGAGGATTGGTTTGGGGGCCAACTTCATTGACATGGTACGTACTTTGTATGTGAATCCCACGGCCAATGGCTTGCGCTCTCAGCCATTCCCCATTGGACTGGGCTCGCGACAGGGATGCCCGCTCTCTCCCATGCTTTTTGCAATCTCTCTTGAGCAGTTAGCCAAAGCCATAAGGCAAACTAAAATATGTAATGTCCAGATTAAATCCAATAGCAGCTCAATATCATTATTTGATGATGATATTTGGATGTACATCTCTGACCTTGAGGACTCTGTTCCAAAACTTCTTAATATCTTTAACAAATTTGGCATAATTTCCGGCTATAAAATTAACTGGAATAAATCTTATCTTTTATTGAATAACAGACAGGTGACATCAGCTATTAGTGGTACAATACCAACCCAAAGCAAAATTACATATCTGGGCATCACCATACACGCATCGCTACAGTGAGTTGTCCAGGACAACTACGAAACTATATTAAGTAGTGTTCAAAGGGATCTGACCAATTGGTCTGTGCTGCTGGCATCACTACTGTCCAGGATTGCTGTTGTTAAAATTAACATAGTTCCTCGTGTGAATTTCTAAAGTACAATAATCCCCTTACCCCCACCAATAAATTTCTGGAAAAAAATTGATACCTTAATTTCGGCAGTATATTTGGAATAATAAACAACCTAGGCTAAAGTACTCTACCCTGCAACACACCACATACACAGGAGTTTTTTCAGCCACAGGCCCTCAGAGTGTGGATGGACCCCTCATCTACAGTCCCATGGAGAGAAATGGAGCAAAACCTCACTGGAAGTCTAAGACTGCAAGACCTTGCCTTTGCAGGTGTGAGTCCAAAAAAGTGTATGCTAGCCTATGGCCCTATTATCACCAACACATTTACCAACTTTAAACAGGTGGAGGAGCAACTACGATATACCAATAAGTGGCATTTGAATACCCCAATATGGTACAATGCACACTTAATGTCTGGTAACAAACCCTTTGCTTGTAACCAGCGGAGTGACAGAGGTATTTATACTTTAGACCAGCTATTCAACAAGAAAGGTATGTTGAGTTTTGAAGACCTGAGAGTTAGTTTTGAGGTCCCCAGGGCATCCTTCTTCTTTTATCTTCGCTTAAGATAAGCCCTAAAAAGTGCCATGGGGAAACAGTCTTGAGGCACACCCAGTCACAATGGTTTGTTGATTTTCCTGTGAGAGGATTAGTGTCTAGGATTTATACTAAACTGATGCAAGTGTCCATAGGAGAACTTCCAATAGTGGGGAAATGGGAGCGAGAGCTGAGCCTTGAGGGGAACGCAATCAATTGGGAGACAATTTGGGACAACCTTTTCCACTCTTCCAAGAACACAAATCACCAGCAGATCCACTTCAACATATGTCATAGGATATACTGGACTCCCCAGAAGAGATACATCTCTAAAGTCTTTCCTACTCCCTACTGCATGTTCTGCCAACCTGAACTAACTGGAACTTTCCTGCACATGGTCTGGGAGTGTGAACAGGTGCATGAGTTCTGGAATAAAACATTAATAATATCTGATGTGATAGGATGTCGAACTCTTACTGACCCGATTGTTTTGTTACTTAACGACAACTCTGAATTACACCTGCTTGGGAAACAGAGGAAAATTTGTCTAGCCGGCTCATCTGCAACTAAGAAACAGTGGTTGGCATACTTTCTGAACATAATTATGTTGGAGCTCTTTACAGCAAGGATCATCAACTATCAACCTATGGGAAAGTGCAGCAGCACAAATATCAGACCTAAGACCTCAGCGCCACAAGAATTAGAGGAGAGTGACTAAGCAAGGTGCGATTTCTGTTTATTAGTTGTTTGTTTTTTTTCCTCAAGACCGCAGAGGGTGGGTGAGGGTTTTTGTTCAGTTTGTATTTCTCTGTTTCTGTTCTGTATGTTTGCATAAAAAAAGAACTTTAAAAAGCAATGACATACTCTAATAGCACTCTGTTGGACTCTTGTCTTCAGATGCTCTCAAGGTTGGTACAATTTCATGTTGTTGAACAAACATTTCATCAAGCTGTTGAAGGTATCACAGCTATTCCAAGCTGTGCCAGCTCTTTGCTCATCTTACTGTTGTATAATCAACATTTGAAAAAACACAAAGGAATCTGAGTCGAGCACTGCCATCAACGCATTATCGGGGGAAATCTAATTTCACGGTTTATGCAACAGTGATGGTGGTTTAACGCCTTTCATGGAGCACCTGAAATACTTTTGGACATTTCCGCCTGACTATAATCTGTAATGCTAACATGAAATACAAAAAGCACATCTTTTAACCATAACACACTTTGGACAGCAGGCGGTTTGTGTGATGCTGTAAAGTAAGCAGGGTGGAGGTAACGGTGATAAGATGAGGTCCTTAAATTCTTCACTGAATTGGAAAATCCCCTCCTGTGGAGCTGCTCTGTCATTTATCAGACAGCAGTTGAACACGTGTGAGAACGTCTGTCATCATTTTAAGTGAAGATCATCTTTGTATAAACAGCGGATAAATGCACCTACCTCTCCTCCCACTTGTCCAGGTGGTCCCTGTAAGCCTTTTGGGCCCTCATGTCCTCTCTCTCCTGGAGACCCTGGAGGACCAAGTTTCCCACAAGACCCTTGGTCCCCCTGTCAAACACGGCAGCACAAGCAGAATGGAAATCAGACACAGTTATTGACTGCATGCTTTTCAATTCTAGTATGCAGGTTGTTGTCAAGTGGTTTTATTCCCTCAAACCTGAGGCTGCAGAATGTCCCACACCATGAGACAAAGTCAACCTGGCCTCAAGTTGAACAAACAAACAGCCTTTAAGTGATTTCTTAAGCCGTTTGTGGCATAGAGAATCACTGATGTAAAGACTCAGTAATGATGATGCTGTGATCGCTCACCTGGTCTCCTTTCTGTCCAGGTGGGCCTTCATTTCCTGTTTGGCCAGGGAGACCCTGATGAGTCAAAAGTCAAAAGAATCATTATCCGACAATAAAAAGTCCTCTGCTGTCCTCGTACACAGCTAATGTAGATGAACCCACTGGTCAGGTTTGATCCAAAATGAGTGGGTGGGGGGCTGGGGAGGGAGAGAGGGGGGTTAGGGCGGGGGGGAAGCCCGAGGGTGGAGTTAGGGATGGGGGGAATATTTGTTTGTATAAAATCAATGTGCTATTGTATAAGTAAGGGAACTTTAAGTTCATATAGATGTACACCTTTTTGATTTGGGACAGTGTGTGTTGAATGTATTTCTGTTCAATTAAGGTTCCAAGGAAAAAGGAAAAAAAAAAAAAAAGTTTTAAGTTGACTTATTAAAATGACAATGTATATTAAATTTGTTATAAAATGTATAGATCATGGCCCAACGCAAAGGAGGGGGTAATTAAACCTTAGCAAAGTATGCTCTTTAAGGAAGGATCCTTGGGAGGGAATAGGTTTAAGGGTTGTAAAGGGATAGGGGGGGTAAAAGTAATAAATGTCTGGGGGTTTGAGTATGAATGGATGTTTGGCTGGAGGAGCATTATAGAGAAGACCCATTAGCTTATTACTCTATGGCTTATAAAAGCAATGTACAAAACCTTCCGAATACAATACAAATTGCGATGTGGAATGTAAACGGGTTACAGGAAGGAACAAAAAAGCATAAGGTCCTATACCAGTTAGGGAAATTGTTTTCTGACATTGTCTTTCTTCAGGAGCTTCATTTTAAAACCGGACAGATAGAATACCTTAAGAGACAATGGGTAGGAGAAGCCTTTGAAGCAACACTTACATCAAGGAGTAGAGGGGTGGGCATTTTCATAATGTATGGAGGGCCATACACCCTAATACAAGAGATTATACACATTTTTCACATGCGCAGAATAGGTATAGTCGAATTGATTATTTGTTTATATCAGGGAGTGAATTAGATAGAGTCGCAACGAGTAAAATCAACAATATTGTAATTTCTGATCATGCTATAGTGACATGCATGTTGTCACCAAAAGAAAACAATGTCTCACAGGATCTGGAGAATAAATAGGAAATATCTAATGGATACTGACTTTCTGGAATATGTCAATAACCATATAGATCTATTTATAGAAACAAATGTGAAAAGCGGGGATTCCCAGGACAGACCGGGTATTAACATAGTTTGGGAAACTTTGAAAGCATATCTAAGAGGAGTTATGATAGGATATGCATAAAAAAAAAGAAAAAGGAATTTGAAAGGGAATTAGATAAAGTGAGAGAAGAGATAAAATTATTCCAGAGAGCACATAAGACTCAAATAGCAGTAATTATAAAAAAAACTACAAGAAGCCAAATTAAAACTGGATAGACTGTTATTTAAGAAAGCAGAGGATTTTAAGCATAATTTTAACAGAATAAATTATATAGCTGCCAATAAATCAGGAAAGCATTTGACCTCTTTAATAAAGAAAGTTTTGAAAAGGAAACCTATAGTTTTAAAAGATGTAAACTCAAACAAAATCCATACAAATAATCGGTAACACTTTACAATAAGGGTGCATTAATTAGCATTAGTTAATGCATTAATAAGCATTAACTAACCGTTATTAAGGGTTGAATAAATTGTCTAATAAACATTTATTAACAATGCTCATGTTAACTAAGGTATGAATTGATGCATTATTTTCCATTAGTTGATGCCTTAACTAACTGTTAATCACAGTTACTAAGGTGTCTATTTTACCATTAGTAAATGCAGTAATAAGCCCTCACTAACTATTAAAAACAGTTAATTAAGGTGCCTATTATATCATTAGTAAATGGAATAATAAGCCTTGAATAACTGTTAATAACGGTTAACTAAGGTGTATATTTTAAAATTAGGTAATGTACTAAAAAGCCTGAACTGGAAATAAAAGCTAACTAAAGTGTCTAAGTAAAGCCTTAGTTGATGTTGATGAAGGTATTTCCTAATATTACTAGGTGGTTGATAAAGATGTTTGATAGCATGTATGTCTTGAGGTTCATGGCCAAGCCATGTCATTATGAGAAAACTTTTTTTATTGTTTATTTACGGGTCATGGTTGTCCACATACCTTTGTCCACTATATTTGTCCATCCTCCAACATATGACTTACTTTTGGTAGAGGGTGAGATCAGGGAAAAGACTCCTTAGTCTCCATGCAGAGGTTTGCTTCTTCCTTTGTCTTCATATAGACATTAACCTATATAAATTATTGTGCATGCTATATAAGCATTACGTAACCTTAATTGGTCACTTAATTAATGTGTAACAATACTGAATAAGCCTTAATAAACCATCAATAAACAGTTATTAATGCTCTTTGGTAGACTTATTGTAAAGTAGAGAACATATGCACCTTAACTAATAATTAATGTGTAACAATACTGAATAAGCCTTAATAAACCATCACTAAACATGTATTAATGCTCTTTGGTAGACTTATTGTAAAGTAGAGAACATATGCACCTTAACTAACACTTAATAAATGTATAACAATACTGAATGAGCCTTAATAAACCATAATTAAACAGTTATGAATGCTCTTTGATAGACTTATTCTAGAGTTAAGAACATTTGCACCTTAACTTACACTTGATAAATGCATAACAGTTCTGAATAAACATTACTAAACAATGATTCACAGTTTATTAGTACTCTTTGACTTAAACATTAATACAGATTTTAAACATTAGTGAAACATTGTCAATGTGAAATCAAAGCTTCATGACAACCTTCTGTTATGCACACATATTCAAAATGTAAACAAGGTTTTAATTTGATTCTGAGTTTGACTCAGTCAGTTCTCATCTTTCTTTCCACTGAAGATTCAGCACTTTAACAGTTGGAGTCCTGTATGGAGATTACACTGGATATTTTCCCACTCTTGTCATCTTCACTGTCATGTCTCCTGGATAGTTTTCCTCTCTTGAAACCTAACAAACCAAGTGGGATATATATCAATTTCTTTTAAATGCATGCAAAAGCTACGTATGCAAGGATTCGTTAACTATATCACCGTCAAATCTTTACACATATTGTACACTCAAATGACAGCAAAACTTGATAGGGCAGCCTTAATAGCACACACTCTACCTAGTGAGTGGTGAGCTACCTTGACAGTCATGATTATCCATTATCTAGATTGTGTCCAGAATATTAATGCTTTGTTTATATAAATCACAGTATATTATGAACCATAAATAATCATTGTCATAGTGCAGCCTCCCCGGCTGAAAGATTGTCTGGCTCTCTTTAACTAATGGTTCACCAAGACTTCATTTTTCCTTTGCAGTTTCAAACATGCCTTGAACACACGACATCTAACCACAGTAAGAGCTGAGAAAACAATGAAAACTAAATACTTTTAGTTTAAATGTATCCATCTTTTTTATTTGAACCCCTTTTACACATATTATTCTAAATGACCCTTTGAGTGCTTACATTGAGTGTTACTTCCCTTTCTTATTCACTTGTTTTTCAGAAATCAACCTTAATTATAATGAAATATTCAATTAAATATAAAATGGTTCTCCTTTGAACCTTCTGTCACATCCAATATACTGTAGTAATGCATTTCTATCTCTGAACACCCTTTTATGTATACAGGCTCATTAGCCTGGTAATATTAACTGCAGGCTAATATGTTGACATGCTAGCTTTACTTACTCATCATCAAGTCCGTGAAACTCTTAAACAGCATATCATAAAGTGACTCAAAATACAAACAATATTAGAGGTAACAATGACCAACCTTATTCCCTTATCAACCAGGTGCTAAACAACTTAAACATGAAATTGCTTGTATGAGCTGCACACTTTGCCCGCTTGTAGGAACAAATATGTACTTCCGGTTTCGATCTTTTCAAAATAAAAACGCTAACGCTGGAAATTGCTATAGATTATTAAATGAGTGAAACGAACTAATATGTGGGTCACTTAGAGCTAGCTTGTCTGTTATGTTAGCTCTAACATAAGTTAATTGCAGAAACCTCTGCCAGAGAACAGTGTCATTTTGGTTACCTAAAGCTAGCTAACTTGCTAGCTAGCGCTTTTATTTTGAAAACTTCGAAACCGGAAGTATTATAAGCGGGCTGAGGCCATGGGCAACATGTGCTGCTGATACTCTGCAAAAGAAAGCATGGTGTATGCTTATCTCTTTTATCATCTGGCTGATAAAGGAACAAAGTTTGTCAGTGTTTACTCTAATATCGTTTGTATTGTCAGTCACTTTATGATATGCCTTTTAAGAGTTTTACGGACTTGGTGATGAGTATGTGCAAGTAAAACTAGCATGTCAACATATTTAGCCTGCAGTTAATTACAAGGCTAATGAGCCTGTTTAGCTACATGAAACGGTGTAGCTAACTTGAGAGATAGAAATGCAATTACTAAGGTATATTGGATGTGACAGAAGGTTCAAAGGAGAATCATTTTAATATTGTACTAGGCTTTTTATTTAGGTTGATTTCTGCATAGAAAGTGAATTAACTATCCAACCATGAAGACCATCTTTCGATTATTTATGGTTCATAATATACTGTGATTTATATGAAGAAACATGCGTATGCTGTTATTGCTGGCTGTCAGATTCATCAATGCATTAATATTCTGGACACTATCTGGATAATGGATAATCATGATCGTCAAGGTAGCTCACCACTCACTAGGTAGAGTGTTTACCATTAAGGCTGCCGTATCATGTTTTGTTGTCATTTGTACAATATGTGTAAAGATCTGATGTTGATAGTGAACAATCAATTCTTGCATCCGTAGCTTTTGCATGCATTTAAAAGAAATTAATATATCCCACTTGGTTTGTTAGGTTTCAAGATAGGAAAACTATACAGAAGACATGACAGTGAAGCTGACGAGAACGGGACACTTTCCAGTGTAATCTTCATACAGGCTTTAAACTGTTATAGCTCTGAGTGTCAGTGGAAAGAAAGATGAGAACTGACTCAGAATCAAATTAAAACCTTGTTTACATATTGAATAGTGTGCATAACAGAAGGTTGTCATGAAGATTTGATTTCACATTGACAATGTTTCACTAATGTTTAAAAGCTGTGTGAACATTTAAGTCAAAGAGTATTAATAAACTATGAATCCTTGTTTAGTAATGCTTATTCAGCACTTTTATGCATGTATCAAGTGTAAGTTAAGGTGCATATATTCTTAACTTTACAATAAGTCTATCAAAGAGCATTCATAACTTTTTAGTTATGGTTTAGTAAGGCTTGTTCAGTATTGTTATACATTAAGTGTTAAGGTGTATATGTTCTCTACTTTACAATAAGTCTACCAAAGAGCATTACTAACTGTTTACTTATGGTTTAGTCAGGCTTGTTCAGTATTGTTACACATTAATTAAGTGTTAGTTAAGGTGCATATGTTCTCTACAATAAGTCTACCAAAGAGCATTAATAACTGTTTATTGATGGTTTATTAAGGCTTATTCAGTATTGTTACACATTAATTAAGTGTTAGTGAAGGGGCATATGTTCTCTACTTTACAATAAGTCTACCAAAAAGCTTTAATAAATGTTTATTGATGGTTAGGTAAGGCTTATTCAGTATTGTTACACATTAATTAAGTATTAATTAAGGTGCATATGTTCTCTACTTTACAATAAGTCTACAAAAGAGCATTAATAACTGTTTATTGATGGTTTATTAAGGCTTATTCAGTATTGTTACACATTAATTAAGTGACCATTTAAGGTTAAGTAATGCTTATATAGCATGCACAAAAAATGTATATAGGTTAATGTCTATATGAAGACAACAGAAGAAGCATGGAGACTATGGAGGTAAATTCAATAATCTCTTTGTTCATTTGGTCAAATAAAGCATCTAGATTGAAAAGGAAACTTTTGTATCACTCAAGAGCAGAAGGTGGTTTAAATCTCCCTAACTTAGAGTTGTATCATGTAGCAGCTCAGTCATTTTATATTGATCGTATAATAAATAAAACAAACAAAGATCCATGGATAGATATAGAAAATAATCAATTACAGTGCAACAGCTTACTGTTAGCGCTTTTTTTCTAAGAGTAATATCAAATCAACAAATTTTGTTATTAATAGTACATTAAAGGCCTGGAATAAAATTAAAAAAATTCTTCATCAAGAAATGGGGCTTCCCAGGCATATACTTATTTGGAGCAATCCCTCAATAAATATACAGAGTACGCAACTATACTGGGAAACATGGATAAAAGGTGGAATAAAGCAGTTGTCGGAGGTCATAAGTCATGATATTGTTGCACCTTTCGGTGAATTAAAAAGCAAATATAATCTAAAAGATACAGAATTATTTATGTATATGCAACTGAAAAACTGGATTATCTGTAATTTTGATTTGGAAAAGAATATCAGCCCTGAAATATCTAATATTTTTAGCCAAATAAACAAAAAAAGGAGGCTGATCGGCTCTATGTACAATTTACTGATGAGCGTAGAAAATAGTGATACATTATTACAAAATATATACAATAAATGGACAGAAGACCTAGAGGTTGCTGTTAAAGGAAAATGGAAAGAAAGTTTGTCACTAACGTACAAATTAACTACTAACGAAAATCTGCGTCTAATACAGTTTAAGATAATGACAAGAATATATTACACTAGAGATAAAATAAACAAGTTTGATAATACATCATCGGATATATGTCTAAAATGCAATTCATATGGTGACTCCCTTATGCATGCCTTTTGGTACTGCAAAGGTATAAAGAAGACCTGGGAGGGTATAGAGATTTGGTTATCTAAGTATACTAATAGAGAAATTATATTCTCCCCAAAAATATGTATTTTTCAAGATATAGAGGGAATAAGATATCCAACTAGTTGGCAGATACTTTTTTCCTCTCTTATCTTTAATAAAAATAAAAATTGATCTTGCAAAACTGGAAAAATAAGGAAGCACCTTCAATAGAGAATTGGAAGGCTCTAATGAAGTATTATCTGAGTATTGAAAGATCAATGTCAGAGGACAAAAATAAAAAGAAACAATTTGATAGCCAATGGAGACAAATTTATGATGCCCTCTAGAACCTGTCTTTAGAACCCTGTTAATTTATTTTATGTGTGTGTGGATGTGTGGGTGTATGTGTGTGTGTGTGTGTGTGTGTGTGGGTGGGTGTGTGGGTGGGAGATCTGGGTGAGTGGGTGGGTGTTACTCAGGTGGGTGTGATCTGGGTGGGTGGGGGTGGGTCGATAAAATCAATAAGAATTGAGGGAAGTATACTATATAAAAAATAGAAATGAAATTTTGACGAAACTGTTTTGATGACATTTTGAAATCTGTCTTTTATTGATTTATTTTTTTTATTTTTATTTTTATTTTTTATTGTTTCACCTTGTTTGATGTATTTCCTGGAACCGGATTATGGTGACCCACAGAAATTAATAAAAATATATAAAAAAAAAAGATGTTTGATCCAAAAAACATGTAAAAAAAGTTGTGTAAAGGTGATGGGACTTTGCCCTGAAACTATTAACTCTCTTTTCTCAGTTTCAGTCCATTTAAAAAGAATTTTTAGATTCTCAAAATAAAACAGGAGTATGAGAAGTTACTGATCACCTTCTTGCATTTGCACAGGAAGTCGGGGGAGGCGGCGGCTGCAGCCCCCCCAGTGAAAAAATTAATTTTAATAAATAAACGGATATAAATAACTTTAACAGTTTCTGTCCAAGTACTTGTGGATGCATTATTCTATTGTGGTTCCAATATAAAAAATATTATAGTATCCTGACTTAACTGCCTGCCTTCGCCTCAGATAAAAGTTTAGAGGCACTGCTAAACATAAAAAAATGGCGGGACACAGCGTGCAGTACATCCACAGCTTATTTTTACAGTCTATGATCCACAGGTGCATTCATGCCGAATTTACACTGGTGTTATATGCTTGATCATATGAATTATATGGTTTGTTCTGCTGTAAATTCGTTTAAGTATTAAGTTTAGAAAATGCAGACCATGATGCAGCCCATCTTGTTGCGGTTTCATAATCTACTAGTTCTGTGGCGTTTGTAATTTATTGTGTTGTATTCTATAGTATGTTCTCTGCTGTTCTATAAGGCACTTATAACTTAATTTCCATTCCAATAATAGTTGACTATTATTCTATTATGTTTAGAATAAAAAGGAGTGATAGAAAAAGTAGGGCAGGTGAAGACATCATTTTTTTTTTTAAATTGGATATATAAAAAAATTGCTTCTCTTCACTTCACTCTAAAAGTAAACCCACCTGTTGTCCGTCTTGTCCGGTGGGGCCAGCATCACCAAGCAAGCCAGGTAAACCCTGGAGGTACAGCATTAGTCTCTGTATCATTAATGAAGGTTTCACAGGCAAAACTCTCACAATAAAACACTCTTACTCTAACCTTATTGCCAGGGAACTATAGCCCAATACAACAATTAAATATGTGCATTCAACAGATGAACAGAATGATTGGATGTGCCAGAACTTTCTTAAATTAAATGAAGAAAAAACGGAGGTGGTCGTTTTTGGAGCAAAAGAGGAACGATTGAAAGTCAGCACTCAGCTTCAAACGACAATGTTAAAAACAACAGACAAAGCCAGAAATCTTGGTTGTAGTCATGGACTCAGACCTGAATTTTAAAAGCCACATTAACATAATTAAAAAATCAGCCTATTATCACCTTCAAAATATTTCAAGGGTTAAAGGACTTATGTCTCAGCAGGATCTGGAAAAACTTGTCCATGCTTTTATCTTCAGTAGACTTGACTACTGCAACGGTGTCTTTACAGGTCTCCCTAAAAAATCAATCAGACAACTGCAGCTGATTCAGAACGCTGTTGCTCGAGTCCTCACTAAAACCAAGAAAGTGGATCACATCACTCCAGTACTGAAGTCTCTACACTGGCTTCCAGTGCCTCAAAGAATTGATTTCAAAATACTTTTACTGGTTTATAAATCACTAAACGGTTTAGGGCCAAAATACATTACTGATCTGCTACTACATTATGACCCAACCAGACCTCTCAGGTTGTCTGGGACAGGTCTACTTGTTGTCCCCAGAGTCAGAACTAAACAGGGGGAAGCAGCGTTCAGTTTTTATGCTCCACATATCTGGAACAAACTCCCAGAAACCTGTAGGTCCGCTGCAACTCTCAGTTCTTTTAAATCTAAGCTAAAGACCTATCTTTTTGATGTTGCTTTTCTTTAAATAATCTATTTTATTAACTTTAATTTCTTATACTGCACTGTAACTTTTATTCTTATACGGCACTATACATTTTATTCTTGTCTTTTAATGTTTTTAATTTGTTTATTAATGTTTTTAAATTGTTTTTAATTGTTTTCTAACTGCTCTTTAATGTTTTATGTAAAGCACTTTGAATTGCCCTGTTGCTGAAATGTGCTATACAAATAAAGCTGCCTTGCCTTGCCCTACGATGGGATTATAATATGCAATGTAGTTTACCTTGTCTCCTCTTTCCCCTGCTGCTCCTAACATCCCAGCAGCACCCTGTGGGCCCTGAGGACAACCAACAAACATGTACAGTAGTCAAATAACAGGTTTCAGTTCAGACACTTGTATGTAGTAAAAATATTGAGGACTTTACAGACTATAAGTAGTCTGTAGTATACAAGTAAAAGCAGCAGTTGATGGTAGGTACCCACTCACTGGGATTCCTGCTGGCCCTTGTGGCCCCTGAGTTCCTGGGGACCCTAGGCTTCCCCTAGGTCCAGGTTTTCCAGCTGCTCCATCTCCACCTGGGAGACCTGGAGGGCCCTAGAATAAGATATTAAGCCTATTTGTTTTTTGTCAAAATATTAAAATGCAATCTGGGGTTGAATCTGTGTCCCGTTGCTATGCAGTTTATCAATAAAATGTATTCAATTCATCGTACATTTCAATTTAAAGAGGCGGTTGACAGATGCGTGTCAGCACACATGCAAACAAATGGACACATACACAGCCAGATGCACAAACAGGTTATATATATATATTTTTTTTTATAAATTAGTGGTCCACAACAACAAGGACACAGTCAGAGAACGAGAGCTGATATTTGACAGATTCTGTGATGATTGGTTTATGGACTGCGAGTAATGCATTATTAGCATCAGTTTTAAGTAGGGTTAGGTATCGTTTGGGTTTTTTCTGATACCGGTGCTAAAACGCTACTTTTAAAACGGTACTGGTGCATAAGTGGTGCTTGAACACAACTTTTAAAAAGATTAAAAAAAAAATAAATGTATATATTTAAAAAAGAAAAAAGTAGCACAAAACGACAGTCGGCGACATTTAAGAACGGCTTGTTTATTGCTAAGGCCATATGGTCAAAATTAAATGATGTATGTGGCTGGTTAGCTCAGTTGGTGGAGCAGGCGCACATATGTAGAGGTTCATTCCTCGACGCAAAGGTCCAGGGTTCGAGTCCAACCTGTGACGGTTTCCTACATGTCTCTCCTCTCTCCCCTTTCATATATGCCAGCTGTCCTATCCATTAAAAAGGCACAGAAATGCCCCAAAAAATAAATTAAATAACTTATTTCACCAGTAAATTGCTGGCAAACGACAAAAACAACCACTAGATGGAAAAAGGGTATTTTACAATAACTTTGAATGCACCACGAGGCCGGCGAGGCGATTTTCAAGTGACGCACCATGTTGGAATCCTCTACAATGAAATACAGTCACACCGTTTAGCGTTAGCTGTCAGCATTTTAACCGTGTTTAATCCAGCTGCTAGCTAACGCTAGGCTAACGTTACCTGCTGTCAAGTGTATTATGTGAACTAGCGTCACATGCAGCGATGCTTCTGTTGCCTCTAACGTCTGTTTCAGAGCATCAGAAGGCAGCGCTGGCATTTCAGTAGCACCAAAATCCGCTTTACTATTTGGTCCGGTAGATACCGGTTGTTAAGGCACCGGTGCCGTATAAGCACCAGGTTTCGGTACCCAACCCTAACTATTTAATCACCCTTTTTCATTCCATTTAGGAGCAGTGGACTCAGAGTATTTCATGATTAATTGAGTTCCCCCTCAATTAAACTGATTGTTGCTAAACTGTTTATATAGCATAAATATCGGACTGGTTGATGCAATATAAAGAACCTTGAATAACAGCTTTTGTTTTGTTCACAGACAACAGCAGCTGTTGACAGGCGTCTTTGACACTGAACGTGAACACTGCTGCTTGACGAACCCCCCCCGTGCCCTGCACATCATCTCTCTTCATGATGAGTCAAATTACCAAAGACAAACACTATGTCCAATTAAAATGCACTTAAGTTTAAACACAACAGCCCTGTAACACACAATGATGTTCCATCGTAAAACAAATACAGTCCTCTGAACTGCTCGCCTTTTAACTTACAGGTGGGCCCTGTATCCCTTTGGATCCTTCATCTCCAGGACGACCCTGTGAGAAACAACACAAGTTCCACTTTAAGTAACTGGTTGATTAGGAAACTGAACATTAAAAGCCATGATCTGAGGGTTCTGAAAGTTTCCCGGTGGATTCATTAGATATTTCAGACTGGATCTCAGCATTTTACACACTGGCTCTCATTTATGAAACGTGCGTACGACCTAAAACGGGCGTATGCCGATTCCTACGCAAAGCTCGGCATTTATCAATTTGGACGTGAGCGTAGGCTGCGATCAAATCTCACGTCTGGTCTGAACTCGTGTACGCAAGTTTTCGAGTCAGTGTGGACTTGCGGTGCAGCACATAATCAGTTTAACAGGAGAAGGAGAAGTCATCAGTTGATCACTTATCAGCAATGGCAGATCTGGCTCTTTTAGAAGACCTCTATGCGCCGGTCTGCAACATTGTTTTAGCCTGGGGGGTTCTGCACAACATCGCACAGGAAAACACAGTGCCATAAATGTAGCGATGGAGCCAGATGACCCGATGCCCAGAGAGCAGTGTCCAGAACAGCCACCAACTGAGGGCTATACGAAGGAGACAGGATATTATTCCTCACTTTTAAAAGGTAGCCTATAGTGTTATGTTTGGCAATGATATTCAATACAGGAAACATGACGATGCACAACATTTTTATTTATTCTTCAGGTTTTTGTTTCACTTTCAAGTGAATGATTTATTTCTGCCATTGACCAAGTTATTTTGGCTTGTTTTTCCAGCCCCTCTGCTGTCAGGAGACAGGGTCCAGCACGGGGGGGGGCGGAGGACACGGGCTGTCCCTCAGCTGTTGCCTCGTTCCGACGAACACGAGTAAAATAAAAGACACTGCATAAACTCGGCTACTGTGTGTTTATTTAATTATAGGTACACCTAAGAGATTGCAATAGAAGCCTGTATATTACTATTAGGACTATAGAAAATGGGTCAAGGATGTATAAATTAAATAGGCTAAACTTCAGCTGGAGTCCGATTTACTACGGCAACACTGTTGACCGCATCAGTGATCTCTTTTCATCCCGCATTCTTTCTACAGCCTTGAATACCAGTTTTCAGGCTGCCAAATAGTACACACGTTAGTGCAAATGAACCAGACATATCAGGGTTTCAATCTCCACCTCTGAAAAGTTCCGCTTCTCAGCCGGATTACGTCTCGCCATGTCGTAAATTGTAGGGGCGAGGCCTCAAAACCCAGAATATATTGGGGCGTGATATTTAAATGACGATCGTTTCCAGCCGCCGCATTTATCAATGTACGACCATTCTTACGCTCTGATTGGTGTGATACGAACGTTTCATGAATCCCACGCGAAGCCTGTCGTAAGACGATTTCTGCACTCATATCTGCGCTGGTTTCTACGTTAGGTTGATAAATGAGGGCCACTGTATTTTAAAGGATGAATCTAATGTACAACTTAACTGTGTCTGTTATTGTCCTATTTCCACCATGTGATAAAGTCATTGTTAAATGATAAAAAAGCCACTTGCATTTCAGTCTAAGTCCATCAGCATGTGGAAGAATCAAAATATTTAGTTCTCTTATTCAGCACAAACTCTCCAATTAAAGCTTTCTCTCACCTGAGGTCCCCGGGGTCCCTTGTCTCCAGAAGGACCTGGCAGTCCCTGAGAAAGAAAAACAAAGTCAGAACATGCTAACTGCTAACACTTCTATCTGAGTGCTGTGTGAGGAAATGAGAAAGATGTTTTTTTGTATAAGCTCAAAAAGGTGTTTAATTTTTACCCACATCTCTGAACATTTCCACACCCGCATGACAAAAAAGTTTCTGTTGTTGGTTGAGGAACTAAATTATGCTAAATATACAATAAAAAGGAAGACAAAATTTCAAATGATTTGTGATGTTACTTAACTGAAGGACGTCTTCTTCTTCTCACTATGGTATTCTGAATCTTCTTTAAAATGGTTCTCTTTTATGCTGCTTAGACACATTTTATTGTCTGCTCTTTACTTTCTACTTACCTGTATACTTAATGTAACATATACAGGCTTAGAATAAACGAGCCCTGTGGAGTTCTCTTGTAATCCCACAAACTGTTATGCTCGTCTGCTGCAGTTTGATAAAATGTAGTTAAAAGGGAGGGGATTGTTGGGCATCTTTGTCTTGTACTGATGTGTAATGTGTAATATTTGAAGTTATCCCTTTGGTGATGCATTATGTGCTCTAATGCAGTCAGTTATTATTCTCCAAAGCGCTGAACATAAACATCCAACAATAATGTAAAATATCCTTTCTTCATCTACAGATAGTTTTTTTGCTGGTTGCTAGGTGAAGGGAGCATGGTGGATGGGATTAAACATTATTATTATTATTATTATTATTATAATAATAAACATAAATTGTTATCGAGCCCAGAAGCGTTATGGCTGCATCTGCTATTAGCTTTCTCCTACACCTTACCTAGACCTATACCAAAAGGAAAGTTTTTTTCTAACAAAACGGATGGTGAACCCATAAGACCTTAATTCGGAAAAAAATATGAACGAGAGTCAATGGAGAGATTATATTTATTTTTTGATCCTGTTTGAATTGAGCCATGGATTATAAATATGATGTTCGTCAATTTAAAACATTTTTCAACCAAAGAAAGTCTCAGTTATCTGTAGGTTTGTCGTAACTAACACAATTTACGTCACCTAGCTTGATGCTCAACTTGCTTACTAGCTAGTTAGTTTAGCTCTGTTTCACAACTCATGTAACGTTATCTTAGCTGATGTGTTGTATCCAGTGAAGTGATCCTCTGCTCATTAGAGTAACGTTACATCCCCGGTACGATACACACAGACATCGTAGTTTCAGCAAGACGTCATCCATGAGACATTGAAGTGTGTAGTCTTTCTAATTACGTATTTTCACAGTCTTATACTTCAACAGTTTAACAATAAACTGAGACTTTCTTTGGTTGAAAAATTATCTTGTAAATTGACGAACATCATATTTGTAATCCATGGCTCAATTCAAACGGGATAAAAAAATAATTATTATCTCTCCATTGACCCTTGTTCATATTTTTTTCGAAAGATAGGTCCCGTTGGCCGGAAGTCGAAGGGCGTGACTTTGGCTTTCTATTGTCACACCTTTAACAAGAAATCACAGGTTTAAAAGTGATCTACCATACAGTTATTATTACAGTTTATTTTATTCCCTCTGAGAATAAAGTATTTTTTAAAATAACATTGAGTAAAAATGCAGAACCTCACTCAGATTGTTCAATATTTACTTTTTGACAGGAATATCGTCTACCATGATGAGTGTGGCTTTAAATTCATTCAGTGATGTGGGCATTAAAGCATTCAGTTTATCACTGTATTTAGTGTTCAAGCCAGCAGCTGATGAATCCACCTTCTCAGCACTGTATAACTTTACTCTGACAGGTTGATGGATTTCACCACAGCAGTGGGCGACCATGTGATCGAGCACAATGTGTGTCCAATGACACAGAAGGAAGGACTGTGGACAAGAAGTGAACAGTCCTACTTCCATTTTTGAAAGTTAATCTTTCCATGCAAGAGGGGCTTTCTTATTTCCAAATCTAACCAACTGAAAGAGAAGGATTGATCTATAGGGTGCAGAAACTTTGACAGGTTTTATGAAGAAACTTTGATCTTTCAGCTTCATATACAACTTTGGAAGAGCAGTCCCGTCAAGGGAAAGAGTTTGTCCGATTATCGAAAGAACAACAAAAGGTGTCATTGCATATTGTAAATCAACTCTCTGCTGGAGTTAAATTCTGCATGTGCCTGTGTTTCCTTCATTTAAAAGCCTCCTAGCTTTACAGCTTTTCTCACTTCACTAAATAAATACCCAATAAACCAAAATCTGTAGCCAAGTCACCCAGTAAGCACCGATTAGGTGATTAGAAACCGTTTCTATGGTAGGTGAAAATTTTGTTTAGAAATCTTTTGGGATTTCTAGGTTACTGTTTTATTAGTCTCGCTTTGCCAATAAGACCCTCCTCCAAAGCGCGCTTAAGGAGGGTCTGGCTACTCCACATAGCATTCGGGGATGGGAGGATGTCATTTCTTTAAACCAATCAGAATCGTCATGGGCGGCGCTATACTCCGCAAGAGCCGCTGCAAAATAGTCGTGCAAGAGAAAACTCAGAGCTAGCTGTCTGGATTTACCCTGCAGAGATCTGAGGAGCAGTTAACCATAGTCCTCAGAAATCCACCGGATTTAAAATTTCAACACAAAGAAAGCGGAAGGAAGCGGAAAATGCATGCATCCAGCGGAATTTCCTGCGGCACCGCAGCAATCCCGGAAGTGTAACGTAAAGGATATAGACTACTTTTTTTTACCATTGCATTTTGGCGTAATTCCTTGCTTTTTTTGTTGTGTACTGCATTTTCTATTGTGTCATGTTCATATTTTGTCTACTCCACTGCCAAACACTGCACTGTGGAACAGAGCTGCAATGTGTAGAGAACTGCTTTTTCATGGAGGTTGTCACCTGGCATTAGACTTCAGGGGACATGCTGGAGGACAGTGCATGAAGCAATGTATTTGTCCTCTATCACTCTGCTATTAGATTTGCCACTAGTGGCTCCAACAAAATCAATCACTGCGACCTGTTCGCATTCATGAATAGCCAGTCCCTGCACACCAGCTGCACACTTCACTGGTTGACCTTTATTTACCAAAACCTCATAGCTGCTGTCCTAATCAAATCCTCTGAGCAATATTCTGTCCTACTCTCATATACCCCTAATGGTTCCCATGGGTCAAAAGAAAGGAAATAAAAAGGAAAATAAAAACTACAGACACTTACTGCAGGTCCTGGCTTCCCAACAGGCCCAGGTAAACCTCGTAAACCTGGCTCACCCTGGTTCAGAGAAAAAGAAGAAGTTGTGTTATTTCTCACAGTCAATGGTATGGACACCTTTTAAAAAGTCTGGACTCACCTACATTAACAAAAGAAAATCTGTGAAAATGTCAGAATGTCAATTTCCCTCTTCTGATTAACAGACAACTTTCCTTCTAAAAATAGCTTTTGACTCTCTGAGCTCCATCTTCGACTGGTCTCACGTGTTTGAGATGCCTTTTTCTGGTCCCTTCTATAATCATCCATCCATCCATCCATCTTCGTCCGCTTATCCGGTGTCGGGTCGCGGGGGGAGCAGCTCCAGCAGGGGACCCCAAACTTCCCTTTCCCGAGCAACATTAACCAGCTCCGACTGGGGGATCCCGAGGCGTTCCCAGGCCAGGTTGGAGATATAATCCCTCCACCTAGTCCTGGGTCTTCCCCGAGGCCTCCTCCCAGCTGGACGTGCCTGGAACACCTCCCTAGGGAGGCGCCCAGGGGGCATCCTTACCAGATGCCCGAACCACATCAACAAACGCTTTTTTTACAAGGCTTTTACACTTGAGGTAGGTGAGAGAGGAAAAAAAAAAAAAAGACCTTACCCTTTCTCCTGTAAACCCGGGAGGCCCACGCATGCCCACGTTCCCCTGGACACCCTGATAGTAGAGAGAACAGATGGAAGAATTTCATTTATCAGCAGTTACTGTCACAAAGGCTCATCCAGCACCACAATACATTTGCCAGAATATTGTAGTGATTCATATCTGTCACACCATACAGAAAAATCTGAATTGTATGGAAGAAGTTTGACTTATTGGGAACTTCATCAGGTACACCTTTCAAATACTGGCTAGGACCCATTTTGCCCACAGAACAGCCTGGATTCTTTGACTCATTGATTCTACAGAAGTGCTGGAAACATTCCTTAAGGCTCTGACACACCAACCCGACCGTCAGCAGAAAAGGCAGTCAGTCCTGGAGTTGGTCAAAAAAGTGCCTCGGAACACACCAAAGCGACGCCGACTTGAGTGTACGTTATGTGCGTGCGCGAGAAGTAATACGTCTCCATAACAGCAGGCGCCGCTAATCTGTATTGTCGCCCCAAAAAAAAAAAAACAAAACCGGCAGCTGATTGGACGAACGAGTCATGTGGGTCTGGCTTCTTCCCGACCATAATGGCGGCTCGTTCGGAATGCAATCTCGTATTTTACTAAAATAGTGTGTGTGTAATGTTTCTGAAAACATTTTAAGCGGGAAATAGGCCGTGCAGTTGCTGAATTGGTCTTCATTTCAGATCAACAAAGGTCAGTTTAAAAGATTTTTGTTAGATTTTGAGAGGCGTTTGTCTCGCTCATCCCGCTCGTCATTTAGCAGTCCACCAATCAGATTGGTCATTGAGTCCAACTGCCACCGATTCAACATGTCAAATCAGCCAAAATGAAGGCCGTCGGCTCCTCCGGCTGACGACAGCACGGAACACACCGAACAGACTCGAGTCGCTGACCTCGCCAGACTGTCTGACGGCTGATTATCGGGTTGGTGTGTCAGCGCCTTTAGAGATTCTACTCAATGTACAGTAGACATGATAGCATCACATAGTTGCAGCAGATTTGTCGGCTGCACATCCATGTTGTGCATCTCCCGTTCCACTACATCCCAAAGCTGCTCTATTGCAGTGGTTCTCAAACTTTTTTCACCATGTACCACTTCAGAAAATATTAAGCTCTCTAAGGACCACCATTATGGCCCACGTTAAATAGAGTAGCAGCTACTGCCAGTTTACCCAGGAGGCAGGTTTATTCCTAAAAACAATATTTATTATTAAAAGCCACAGCCACAGGCGCCCGGATGGCTCAGTTGGTAGAGCGGGCGCCCATATGTAGAGGTTTACTCCTCGACCCGGGCCGGGGTTAGACTCCGACCTGCGGCCCTTTGCTGCATGTCATTCCCCCCCTCTCTCCCCTTTCATTTCTTTAGCTGTCCTGTCAATAAAGGCCTAAAAATGCCCAGACAAATAATAATAATAATAAAAAAAAAAGCCAGTCACGCTGTACTTCCTCCTTCCCACTCCAAATGATTCCAAATTTGAGGTATTAACTCTGGTCATATCTCCTTATTGTTTTGCATCGTTTGATGCTAGCAGGTGGTATGAAGACTTCACCGCCGCTGCTTAAGTAGTGACTAGCACTTGCGCTCGCTCGTCCACTATAGATTCAACAGTGCTGCTGGAAATATTCTCCTCCTCATCAGGCAGCAGAAATTGTGATTTTATCAGTCCAGGCAACGTTTTTCTAACCTTCTACATCCTGTTTAGGTGAGCTTGTGCCCTCTGTGGCCTCAGTTTCCAGTTCCCAGCTGATAAGAGTAAAAACCGGTGTGGGCTTTTGCAGCTGTAAGTCATTTATTTACAAATGTGATTACATTTTATTAAATTTAAATGTGAACATTTTATCTAAAATATACTGAAATTGAAAACAAGATTGACATGAAAAACATGATTTTTTTTAAAACGTTAAAACAGCAGCTTACCTTAGTTTATTCAATGTGTTATTTATCATTATTTTCAAATAAAATTATTTTTGGAAAAAAGGCAAAACATTTTTTTACAAAACAAGAGGGGGGTCTTTTTATAATCTGGGTTGTCTTTTATTAAATTAGATAGACTTTATTGATCCCAAATTTGGAAATTTCAGTGTTATTATTGTATTTTGTCCAATACGCTATGTAGCTAGAGCTAGCAGACTGAAAAGAGGGATAAACAGCTAATCTGGCTAGTTCCAGCATATAACAAGTTCACATTTTTACATTTATTTTTTTGCATGGATTAAACGAATGAGATAATGTGTTAATTAGTGAGCTTTAGAGGTGTAGGTAGGTGTACTTTTTTACTCTTTACACCGTTTGCTCCTGCTTTCCGTTTTATGCTAAGCTAAGCTAACCACTTGCTGGCTGTAGCTTCACATTTAGCGTACAAATGAGAGTGGTATCAATGTTGTTACAGGCACCAGAAGCATCAGTGCATGTGACGCTAGTTAACATTACACTTGGCAGCAGGTAATGTTACCCTACCTTTAGCTAGTAGCTGTCTTAAACATGGTTACAATGCTGACAGCTAAACGGTCTAAAGAGAGGCTGTATTTCACTAGAAAGGATTCCAACACCGGGACGTACAACAGTTAAAGGAAAAAACAGATAAAGACACGAGTAGACTAGCTGCAATTTTCAAGACACCAGCGCTGTCGGAGATGTCGGAGAAACAACACAGACGGGACTTCAAGGTGCATTCGGGTGCACCTTGAGAAAATCAAGCTGTTGTTGTAAAGTACCCTTTTGCCATCTAGGGTATCTTGTTCTTGTTGTTTAACAGCAATTGACTGGTGAAATGTTACTGTTATTACATTTTAAATTAATTATTTAAATTTCACCATACAGCCTTAGAAATAAACAAGTCATTCTTTAAGGTCACTGACTGTCGTTTTTTTTTTCCTTTCTTTTTTTTTTCCCGTATCGGTTCAGACACCTTTTAGAGACTAGCCCCGTTATAAAAGTAGAGTTTTAGAACCGGTATCAGAAAAAACCCAAATGACACCTGAACCCTAGTAACTGTAGCAAGTCCTGCTGCATCAGTTTGCTGGTAAAAGGCTTCTGAATTACATTCTTACATGACCATCAATATTTGTAATAACTGATTAACACGTACAGGTAACAGGTAAGAATCTGTACGGTTTTAAAAATGTCTTATTGTGCAAAGCCGCACTATATCTTGTTTGTGTGCTGTATATTCTGTACTCATAGTGTATGTTCTGTGAAAATGTAGATCAGGTGCATTCCTTGTATGTGCCCTGCTGAAGGATCACTTACATACATGCCTACTGGGCCCTGAGGTCCCTCCATGCCTGGCTTCCCTGTGAAACCCTGAGAAAACACATAAGACAAATCCACATAACCCATAATGACAGAATATACACACGCACACCTGTGTGTATGTAATGAAGGTCATGACTGGTCTGTGCCTGCGGCCTCACCTTGTCCCCTGGGG
>NC_041346.1:8546222-8548722 GCF_004354835.1 Perca flavescens | reverse complement strand
ACTAAAACCAAGACGGCTAATGAGATGTGTCTGAAATAAGTCCACATAATAATAATAAAATAATAATTCTCAGAATATGAAATGCTTGTACAGTATGTGGCAGGAAGTAGAGGACACACAGACACAACATTTAAAGGTGATGGGATTGAAATATGATAGAGAATGGGAACCTGTGTACCAGGCTTTCCTTCTGCTCCCTCTGGTCCAGGTGGCCCGGGCAAACCCTGTGAGGAATCAACCGAAAACACACACAGACACACACAATCAATTAACAACTAAGACCTTACTCCTCTTAATACTTTGTACTTGTAATACCAATAATGTGAATTGTTAAAAAGACCTGCATTTTGAGTTCTAAAGAATTCAGGGTTGACTACGTTTGAAATGATTTCTGAAAGGCTTTAAGTTTACCGATGGACCCGGTTGGCCAGTGTGGCCCCTCTGTCCAGGCCGGCCCTGAAGAAAAGTAAAGAGAGAAGGCCGCATCAATATCAAGTAACTCTAGCAGAATACAAAGCGACTCACACAACCTTGCTATTTGTCAGGAAAACGAAAATGGATCGAAGCCTTTGTATGCCAGTTCCAATTTGGAAATATTGTTTGTATTGTGTTGTACACATCAAATATTTAGAATGTGTAATACCTTGTTCCCTCTGGGTCCTGGTTTGCCGTTACGTCCATCTGGTCCCCTGTTTCCCTTCAAAGATGTTCAGATATTAGTGACTGACTGAGCATCAATATCTACAAAACTGCCTTCATTTGTTTTACTTTGGATGTTGTCCTGATTTTTATACCTAAAAACTGGGTGAAATTATGTTGAAAGCAGAAATGACATGCGATTAAGTTATGTTACATATTTCAAATGTTACTAAAAGTACAACCATGACGACTGTGGAGCTGATTTTTAGTTATCATTGTGTCCGAAAAAGTTTATTATTTAGATTTACTTATAACTAGGTGATTTTCTTATCCTCATTTAAGTCACCTTTGCAAATAAACACATTTGCTGTGTTTACAGATACATAATGCCATTGATATAAAGTGTCACTGATGCTACACTCCCCCAACAAAGCCAGAAAAGGTGAAAAACCCCACTGGATGTTTTAAGAGGGAATCATTTTATATCCCTATTCATTTTAGACCTTAATATGGCAGAGATCTAGAATCCCTCAGAACGGATGACACATCACTATATATTGCTGACCAAGTGCAGAATTGGGAGCGTGTTATATTCCTGTTATTGCAGTCAAAAGTTGTTGATTCACTTCACAATATTGGATTGTTAAATTCACATGCAGGAAGCCACTGGAGGCTCTAACGTTTCACAGTTAAACCCGACGTTTGGAACAACATATGAAGTCATCTGACATTTTGTGGTGTTCAGACGCACAAATCATCACTGACCTTTAACCCACCGCTGCCCTGTTTTCCCTGAGGACCAGTTTCTCCATTAGTGCCCTGGATGAAGAAATATAAAATCAGTCAAGCTTATCTCCTTCACCAGGCAGCTTCTTTCTCCTGGCTGAAAGTGCATGTAATATGCTGCAAATACTATGCTACATTGTGGGTTAATAATCTGGCTATGACGTTTTTAATAGAAAATAAAACAAGTGTCATTTTATGTTAAAGTTTTAAACTCCACCATCGTATATATTAGTTTATAATATATATTAGTACACTTAAAAAATACTGTGACTTATTTCAGGACAAATCATATTTTCTAGGAAAACAAATACAATTAGCATTTTAAGCTTGACCTTTTAACTGTCTACTAAGGGTCAGAGTTCATTCTTGACCTGAGAAATAATGTATTTGTTTATCAGAAAACATTCATTCATTCTACACAGCTACTGATGTAAATCAGTTACAAAAAAGAAAGAAAAAGAAACTGTTAATAGTGCACTCCACTGTACCTCCGTGCCTTTGGGGCCAGGCCGGCCCTCGGTGCCTGCAAAACCTGGGGAGCCGGTGGGGCCCCTCTCTCCCTGAGGACCCCTAATACCTGCCGCCCCCAGAATACCCTGAGATAAAAACCAAACGGAACATTTTCTTACTATGAAAAAGACACAGGGACTTTTCTGAATCATACAGTACATGAGTCATTAAAGTGACTATATGTAACTTTTTTCTATGTTTCTGAAACTGTGTAATTTTTAATTTGATGATCATAAATGACCTGTAACGGCAAACAAGAGTAACAGTGAAAAGAACGCTATTTTTTCATAGTTTTTATTAATGCCTCTGCCCGGGTCCAATTTTTCCCCGCAAAGTCATAAAATGATTTACGGCAGGTAGACGGTGCTACAGTAACACATTCTGAAGGGTCACAGATTTCACTGTAACACCGGAAAAGCCCGTTAGTGTATCCAGCCATCGGAGCCAGGTAAAAGGTAGCAGGAGATTTCTTTATGTAGGCCTAATTGTATTCTAATGTTATTTTAGAAGTTATCTACTGTAGTTATTGCTGATAGTGGGGCAGGGCCATCACAGAAAAAAGAAG